>NW_027192571.1:0-138172 GCF_042370625.1 Thermothelomyces heterothallicus | reverse complement strand
CCGATCAACAACCGTAGAAGAAATCGTCACCTCCTGTTCCACAGCTCTTGCACCTCAGCCGCTTCCGCGACGGCAGGGTTCGGAGACAAGGTGGGAAATGGCTCGGGTTCAGGTCCAGACTCGAGCTCTGGCTTAGGGTTGGGGTCAGGTTTGGGGTCTCGCTCGATCCCTTCTTCCTTTGATCTACTTCCATCCTCCTCCTCCTGTTCCTCCTTATTCTTCCGCTGCTGACCTTCCCCGACATCTCTCCTCCCTCTTTCCGGCCAGACTTCCGACTTGCCTGACCCTTCTTTGCCTGGTGGTGACGTTGGAGGGGTAAGGCTGCTCGGAGGAACGGAAGCACGCTCCGCGGCGGCGGCGGCGGCGGCGTCATCGAGCATCGACTCTCCGCTGGTCGAGGCGGCGCTGAACCTATTGGTGTTGAGCGGCCGCTGCTCGGCGCCGCGCTCTGAGGCGTCTGTTGAGCGCCTGCTGGCCGAGGAGATGATGGATGCCCGGTCGCTTGATTGCGAGGGGAGCGCGTCATACCCGCCTGTAGGACTCTGGGGAGACGAGGCCCGATTCTTGTTGCTGTTGCTGTTGCTGTTGCTGCTGCCACTGCTGCTGCTGCTGCCTATCCTGACCCATCCTGAGGCCCACCCAACTCCCCCGCTGCTACTGCTGTTGGTGTTATTAGAAGGTGCATCGCCGCTGCTGTTCGTCGTCGTCGTCGTTGTTGTTGATGATGATGACTTTCCTCCCCCCCAAGCAGCTCTCCTCTTCTCGCCCGCCCACACCGCCCAGCTATTCACAAACGCGCCCGCCTTGCTGCCCACGGCCTGCATGGTCTGCTGCGCCTTGGTGAAATCGACAGCCGGCACCGCGCCATTCTTTTCCTTACCCTGTTGGTCCTGACCATGGCTCCCGGGCGTTGGCGAGGCCCCGTCCCGGGATTGTGCGGACTTGGCCTCCTCACTCTTTCTCCTCTGCGCCTCCCGGAGCGCCTCCATGTCGGCGTACAGTTTCCCAAACAAGGTGCTCGCCTTCTCCCTGCCGGCGGCCAGGTTCCGGCCGAGCGCCTCGCGTCCCTGCGCGAACCGCTCGTCCCAGTGCATGTCCTGTACCTGCTGGGTGATGCGGCGCTGGATGTCCTCGATGGTCAGGCCGCCGGCGCAGGGGTGTTTCGGCTCGACAATGTCGAACAGGTGCGAGTCGGTATGGGAGTTCCAGATGCGGAAGTTTTGGGTGCGCGACCAGGCTTCGACGAAGTCGTTCCCGAAGTCGTGCGAGGGATCGCCGTCGATGTCTGGCAGCAGCATGCGCGGGTTGTTGGCGTGCCGCGCGAGGTGGGCGCGGTACTTGACCGACGATATGAGCGCCAGGAGGTATTCCTCGAACTGCACGCGGATGAACTCCTCGCTGCCGACGTAGCCCATCGTCTTGGGCCGGCTGGGGTTGGCCTCATCCCAGGTGTCGTTCACGTTCTGGGTGATAAAGTCGATCCAGCGGCGGTCGGGAGTGGAGAGCTGCAGGGCGGCCTTGAGGGAGGGGGAGGTCACGTTGATGGTGCCCTCGTCGAGGTTGATGAGGATGTCGCTGTAGCGGTCTTTTTGTTGCAGGAGGAGCGAGTTGGTGCTGCCGACGATGTACGACTTGGTGCCGAAGTCGGCGAGGATGTCGAGTTGTTGGAGAGGGGTGTAGGGGCCGAAGAGACTTCCCTGTTTGTGTGCGTCTCTCTTGTGAGTTTCATTTTTCTTCCTTTTTTCTTCCTTTTTTCTTCCTTTTTTTTCTTTCTTTTCTAGAGTAATAAGAGGGCGTCGTGCAAGCCAGGGAGACAGAGAGAGCCGCCGGGGACGCTTACCTTGCCGAAGATTTGCAATGGCAGGCCCATGTAGGACAGCAGCGAATTCCTGTCGCTCGTCCTCAGGCTTGTCGGCATGGTAAGGCTTCTCTCGTAACTGTCCAGCTCCGGGCCGGCCGAGTCCTGCAGGTTGTGGAGCAGCCGGGGGATCAGGGACACGAGGGAGAACTGGGTGAGACACAGGCGCTCGCAGCGGGAGCCGAAAAAGAGCATCTAGAGACGGGGGTTCAAACGAGAGTCAGGATCAGCAACGGCGCGGTCGGGGCAACGTCACACAAGGTCAGAACAGCAGCGGTTTGGGCAGCCCGGCTTGTTTTGTCTTGTTTACCTTTGGCTGCAACAGACAGCACTTGAACAACACCAGGGTCTGCCACCTGAACTCGCGCACCAGCTCGCGCAGGCTCAGGCCCAGGTACTGATCCCGCTCCTCGTCCTCGTGCGCCATGCCGCGCTTCTTCTCGTCGGCCAGGCTGTCCTGGAAGCGGCGCAGAATCTCGACGTCGGTGAAGTCGCGCTGGGCGAACCAGGCCTGGGTGACGACGCTCAGGCGCTCGCGCAGCATGCCGAAGGCCTGCGGGCTGTCGGCGATGACCACGACGGCCTTCTGGACGGTCGAGCGGGTCACGTCGGCGGGGCGGTTGAGCAACTCAGAGGCGTCCATCTGGCGGGTGCACGAAATGCCGAAGAGGGAGGTTGCCGGGGCCGACTCGGTGGCCGGCCGCAGGAGGGTGAAGTAGGAGAAGTCTTCGGTCAACCTAGCCAGTCCCGGGGCGATTAGAAAACGAGAAAACGAGGCGGCGGGAATGGTTCCGGATCATGGGAGGGAAAAGGAGGAAACAATAAACCAAGAGAAACAAAAAAAAAAAAAAGAAAGAAAAGAAAAGAAAAGAAAGAAAGAAGGAAGGAAGGAAGGAAGGAAGGAAGGAAGGAAGGAAGGAAAGAAAGAAAGAAAGAAAGAAAGAAAGCAACAAGGCAACAAAGACGGTATCAACCTACGCATGGGCTCCGTCGCTCAGGGCCATGAAGGGCAGCAGCGTCCAGTCGTACTCGGCAGCCGGGTCGCGGCCCTCCTCGACGCCGAACCATCTCTCCACCTCCGGGCCGCGCGCATGGTGGAAGTCGACGACGGCGACGAGCGGGATGAAGGCCTCCCTGGCGGGCGTGCTCTTCTCCGTCGTCGGTGTCGGGGGAACGGACATGGTTTGTGGTGGGGCGAGAGCTTCCTCCTTCCCTCCCCCAAGTTGTCAAGAGAAGAAAGACGTTACGGGGACCGCTCCGTCTCCTCGTGGCGGCCTGGGTCCTCGGGTCCGGTTCCAGTGCGGGTCGAGGCGTTGTTGAGCAGAGCTGTGAGCAGAGCATGAACGTGGTCCCGGTGCAATTGGCCGAGTTGCTGTTCTTTCCAGCGCACAGTTCACGCCAGGCGACGACTTGGGTCCCGCATCGAGCCGAGCCGAGCCTCACCTTGTGGGGGAAACAACCTTTTGGTTGCGGGTGCCGACCCGAGGAGGATCCAGAAATTACAGCGGGTAAGTGCGGATTACGCTGCTGATGGCGCTGCGGGTGGGAACCGGTGAGGGGCCCTTCCAGGTATTCCAGGTATGTATGTACATACATCCGTACAGTACTCCGTACAGTACTGTAAAATAGGGTGTTCCCGACAATAATACAGCAAGGGACCCGGCAACTGAGAGAGGTACAGTAATCCGTACATACGGTACCTCATCAACAAGGCTCTGATGGCTCAAAAAATGCCTCCAAAAGTCGCACAGAACAAAAGGGAGAAGGGCATCGAGAAGTTCAGTACAATGTTCAAAGACGGCGCAAAAGAACAAGGCCCGCGCTGGGGCCAATTAGGGCTGCGCAAAGTGCCAGGGCGTGCGAGCATCTATGTTTGTATGTACGGATACGGATCCGTACAAAGTACGGTTGGAAGCCATCAGATTTCATTGGGGTCGGTGGCAGTCAGTGTGACGTGCAGAGTCGAGACTGGCTGCTTGGCGGTCATGTCTCGCTGATGAGCGTCTTGACACCCTCCAATGGGGACATTTCGTGCGACGCCTAGAGAATAATCGACCTAAATTACAAATTACGTATTGGTACGGTAAGATTTCATCATGAACCGTACTATTATTTACACTCTCGCCCTCTCGTCTACTCCGTACATAGTACGTATGTTCTATGTTCTAGTCACTAGCTAGCCCGTAAGATGATCCCGTGCCAAGAACGACGACAACAACAACTTCGAGAAAAACCAGCGGATACGTCTGTTTTCTTTGTTCTATGGCAGCGGACGTCGACATCTGAGGGCACACATACCCCCATATTTTTTTTTATTATTCTCGCTTCCCCTTATCTCTGTTATTTCGGTTCATAAAAGAGGCGTCTTATCCCGTAAGACGCCCATATATCTCTAGCCTTTGCTCGCCAGCGCCAACACTCCTCTCCCGGGAAACAGAAAGAAAGAGAGAGAGAGAGGGATGGGATGGGAAAAAAAATAATGAACAATCATACATCTAGTCACACACCTCGCAGTCCATGTCCATATCCGTGCTCTCACCAGCGGGGCCTACCACCCCGTCTGGCCCCTCTCCCTGTATCACCTTTCCGCCTTCGTACGTGATCCGCCGCCAGCCACATTCGTCGCTGGGGTCCTTGATCAGTTCCATGGTTGGGAAGTAGTGGTCGTTCTTCTTCATGGTGACAACCCACGGGACGCTGTCAAAGGTCATAGCCCTGAGCCGGAAGTCTGCAAACCAAGACCGATCAATAACCGCACGACAAGAAAAAAAAAGAAAAAGGGGAAAAAAAAAGAGAAGAGGAAAAAGTAAAGAGGAGGCGGGGAACCTACAGGTATTGTCGGGAATCTTGATCACCTCGGCCAAGAAGGACTCCAGATCCGGCGTCGCCTTGCCGTTGACGTGGGTGATGAAGTTGGTGGGCGCGAGGCCGTATTGGTACGCCGGCGAGCCTCTGGTCCTGGCCGAGACGTAGACCCCGCTGTGCAGCTTGCTGATCTGCTGGCGGACGGCGTGGTGCGGCGCGTGGATGATGGCGCCGCAGAACGAGACGGCCCGCGTCGTCTCGACGTCGTCGGCCGCCACCGTCGCCAGCTTGAGCCGCAGCTCCTGGCGCTCGCGCACCACGATCGCGTCGAGCTCCTCGTGCTCGTACATGACGTCCAGGTCCGACGTCTTGGTGATGATGTTGCCGTTGAGGCTCAGCAGGATGTCGCCCTCGCGCAGGCCCGCCTCCTCCCGCTCGTTGGGCTCGAAGGTGCGCTTGGTCACCATGAAGAGCTGGTGGTTCGCCGTGTTGGCGAGCGCGACTTGCTGGATCCACTCCTCGGCCACGCCCATCAGCCGGGCCTGCGACATCTGGATGGTGCGGAACTCGACCGAGAGCATCCGGATCTTGGGGATGAGACCCTGCCGGATCTGCCTGACGACGGGTAATAACGCCGGCGTGGCGAACCCGAGATGGTACTCCTCGTCACGATGGGTCGACGCGTTGCGCTCGCCGAGGTATGTCAACCAGAGCGCCTGGACGGTGCCGTCCTGGGCCACGAGCACGCCGCTGCCGCACTGGTTGCTCAGGCTCGACTCGACCGTGATGGCATCGACATTCATGGCCCGGTACCTGGGCGCCCCCGGGTTGGCCGGTATTGTCACGGCAAAGATCTCGGTGACTGTCGTCGCCGCGTGGACAATGCGCCCGATCCGGTTGTAGCCGATAAAGTAAGTCGAAGCACCTTGCGTGAGGGGCTCGGCGCTGAGCTTCGCGCTGGCGACGGGCGCCTTGACGAGGCTCGGGTCGTACTTGATGATGGCATAGTTCTGGAGGGGATGGAGGAACACCACCTTGCCCTCGACGACCACCGAGTCCGCGATGGTGACGGTGATATCACAGAGGTCATACGGGACGATGGCTCTCGATATCAACACGAGCCCCTGGTCCGCGTCGATCACCACTCCCATCCCCCACTTCCTATTCTTGGGGAAGCCGTCTAGCTTGACGGGCATCGAGCAGTGTACCTGAACAAAACTCCGGACCAGGTCGGCGATGGCGGGGTGCGACGTGTTCTCGAGCTTGATGAATTCGCCCATCCGGGGGACGGGCGGGACTGCCGGGAGGGGATCCGCCAGGTTGGAGAAATCCCACAGCCCGGTCTCGTCGTTCCTGACGGCCAGCTTCATCTTCTTGTACCAATGCCTGTCGACGTAGATGATGGTGGTGTGAAGATTATGCATATCGCGCAGGTGTTTGTACGTAACCACGACGCGCGACTTGTCCGGGATGCCCTTGAGCACCTCGATGAACGTGTCAAGGTCGGGCGTCTTCTTGTTGTCGACGGAGCAGATGATGTGGCCACTCTCGGCGCTGTCGAACCGCCAGGATCCGCCAAGCTCACACGAATAGACGCCCTTGCAGGCGACGCCGTAGAGCCGGGCTTGCTGATACGAGAGGTTATGGAAACTACCCCCGGCTACCGAGACGAACCGATCCGGGGTGATCTTGTGCAGATCACCGACTTCAATCTCCACCTCCACCTCCTGGCCGCCGCGGAGGAGGAGGAGCTTGACGGGCTTGCCCACGCTGGAGTCCAGGATGTCGTCCAGGCGGATGAACTGGGTGAGCAGCTCGCCGTTCACCTTGATCAGCACGTCGCCCTCTTCGATCTTTCGGTGCGACGGACCCTCGGGAAGAACGATTTCCGCGACCAACAGGTTCGTCTCCTTGGGGAAGGCCTTTCGCATCTGGGCCTCCCACTTGGGAGTCAAACCTAGCCTCCGGCACTCGTCGAACGGCTTGAGAAGGAACTGGCACTGAATGTCGCCTCTGGTGATCGGTTTCCCCTCCTGCAAGCACTTCAGCGCTCGGAGCGGCCGGTCGAGCGGGAGGAAGTAGTCGGTGGCGGCGCCGTCTGCTCTGCCGCCTGCTTGCAGCGCGACAGCGTACCCGTCGATGTTGACCACCGGAGAGCCGGAGCTCCCTCCGCTGGCCGCTGCGCTGGCCTGGTAGTAGCACGTGTTGAAGTCGCTGTACCCTTCGCCGTATTCGGGCGCGTTGCGGTCCAACCTGCTGATGACGCCGGAGAGAATGCTGAGCTTCTCGCCGGCATCGTTGCCGACCACCCTGATCTCGATGCCAACCTTGGCAAGGTCCGGCCGCAACGGCAGCGCGGTCACGGGCATGTACTTGATGGCCTTCGGGTCGAATTTGAGGAAACCAAAATCGTGGACAGGGTCACGGTACACCGGGTAGGCGTCGACCTCCTCGTGGTTGTCGAAAACGCAGTAGCCCCAGAACGGGCCCGAGCCGACGACATGGCGGTTGGTCAGGATATAACTGTGCCACGGTCAGCTGGGGAATTGGCACGGAGAAACGGATCTCGAGGCGCATGCGATCTCACCCTCTCTCGGCATCGACGATGAACCCAGTCGCTTCGCTGGTCAGGGCCGGGTCGGTGTCGAACGAGCACGTCTGGCAGAAGCGTATCGAGACGACATTCCGCACCACCTTCTCTATGGTAGCTTGCCATTCGGCCGTGTCCGGACCGGCGGGGAGGACGGCCGGCAACCGATGGTCTTCGTAGTCGTCAAACCCGCCGTCTGGCTCGTCCTGCACGATTGGGGTGTTCTCGCCGGCGGAGGACTCCTCTCCGTTGGAGCGCTGGTGCTTCGAACGCCGGCCATCGACGGCATATGGCGGCTCTTTGCGCTTGGAACGGGTGGTCATCTGGCTGGTGCCGTTCATCGTCTCGGCCTCGTCGGAAGAACGGTTGACGGGTACGTTAGGGGGAGGGGAAGGGGATGCTCCGGAAGTCGGGGATGAAGACTGGAAGCGCGCGGGCGTGGCCGCGTAAAACCAGGTCCCAGGAGAAGCGGGCCTGAGGAAGCGTACGGCGGCAGTGCGGTGGCCCAGCGGCGAGCCAGGGCGCGTTGCTGCTGATCGAAGGGTGGCACTCTTCTTAGCGGAGTCTGCGACGAGGGAGTTGCTCGTGGTGGTGCGCAATCTCCGGCAAAGAGCGAGCGCTGACCGCATTCACAATCGCTGCGCAGGTGCAGGCGCGGGCCTCTGCACTGACTTATGGGCTCGATTGTGGAGGTCGTGGTCTTCCCGACGACACTCGGTCTGGGGTACCTGAAAAGAGGTGCAGGAAATCCTCGTGCTGCCTTGCGAGGCACGGCTTCGTATCAAAAGTTAGCACGCGGCCGATAACTAACCCGATTGGCGGGGCGCAGCGGGATGATGGCAATTATCGAAGCCAACACCGCGATATACCGATATTCAGGGTCCAGGGATCTCCTTGGGCAGGAAGTCTCCAACGTCACTTTCACTTTCACTCTCGATAGTTATCCACGCTCGTCTCCAGCAGAAAGACATGGACTTGCTCCTCACCGAGCCCTTGAGCTTTTCCGTGCCAATTCAGTCTCCCTACTCACCTAAACTGAGGAGAGCTCTAGTACAAGGACGTGGCGTTCTGGCGAGTTCTTGAATTGAGTTTCAATTTCCGATTCGGTCCGGCATTTCTGATGGTTGAATATCGCTGCGATAGCAGAAACCCAGTCGTCCTTTGTAGTCTCGAAAACGACTCCAACAAATTCAAGCTCGAGATCCTCGGGTCAACTTGCTCATGCTCACGCGCACACACGCACCACAACCAAAGACACAGAAAGCAAGACCCACATGCGTGCTCTCTTGTATATATGTACCTACCACGTGAGGGTCAACTTATGGCCCATACACCGACCATTTACTTTGACCTTTGACTCGACGGGATGAAGAGCGAGACAACAAACAAACACTCAACCAACACAAAGACTGAAGTGAGGAGTGATTATACGCTCATGTAGTCGTATTTTCCACGCCGTTCACGTGGCCAGCCGCTGCGGAATACCTGCTGACCTTTATGAAGCCATTCCGAGAGACGGTATACTTAAAACGGGGCTTATATATAAACGACGACAGGACACCCGGGAATAACTCGAACCCAAGCCCCCGCCCTCTCTCTCTCTCGCACCGGTAGCTTACCCAGATGCTCCTGTTCTTGTAATGTGATGCCAGTACATACGGAGAGGAGATATATGGGGGAATGGGTTACTGTCCCTCTCCTCGAACGACCAAGACACAAAAAACCTCACAACCCAGCCGAGTCTAATTGAAACGCCAGAGACGCCTCCCACCCGTCCTCGATTCTCTTTGGGTATCAGATACATGTCATCAGCGCATCCAGCCAAGAGACGAGACGCACGCGGATATGAATGCCCCTATCCAGTCATGCCCAAGGCCGAAACCAACAGAAAAGAGGAGAGGAAGTGACGGGGAAGCGTGATGAACCGCAGCCACTCATACAGATACAGAATTCGGCAACAGAAATAAAAAAAAAGGAGAAAATGTGAAAAACCAACTTTCGCGACCGCACCTCTTCGAAACGCCGAACTCTTGTCGCCCGCACTCGCACACACAGAACGATCACCCGTCTCAGCTGCCACCCAAGACCCTTTCCCTCACCCCTAGATACTCCCTGAAATGCAGCTCATGCGCCTCGCAGGCAGCCATCCACTTCTGCCGCACAATCTTGTCCACCTCGAGCGCCCTCAGGTAGTTCTCAACGCCCGCTCCGCCCCTTGTGTTCAGCCACCCCAGCCCGTTCCCCTCATTCTGCCGCTGCCGCGCGGCAAAGTGGTCCGTCACCCGCCGGTTAAACTCGGACCACGATGTCATATAGGCCTCGAACTCGCGAACGTAGCTCATCCACGCGGGCGCGCTGACCTTGGCGCCAGGAATGCAGAGGCTCGCGGGCGGGCGAGGTGCTGTGGGCGGGCTGGGGACGTCGAGTTGCTTCGTGGTGGGTTTTTCCTGTTGGTTTCCGTGGGATGCAAGCGGGATTTTTGCGGATGGGCGGCTCGGGAAGGGCAGGTTGGAGCTGAGATCTGCGAAGGAACCAAGGCCGGAGGGCTTTGGAGGGGCGAACGGTTCCACATTGCGGAACTCCGAGAACAAGGGCCGGACGAAGTCTTCGGCGTCTTCGGAGCCGGCTGAGGTGGGGTTGAGGTTGGGGACCTTCAAGCCCGCGCCGAGCTTAGGTTCGGCCGTCGCACCGTTGCCCGGCCGCCACTCGGGTTTCGTGGGCTCCACGTTGATGTTCCGAGGAGCGCCGGCTTGCGGGCCTGCGGGTTCCGGAGGCGGTGTGTCGATGTCCATGGCATTCGGGCTCCTGGAACCGTTTATGCCGGAGGCGGGTGTACTTGCCTTGGACTTGTCCTCCCCGCTGGTCTCCTCATCGTCCACCATCCCGGCTGTCCCCGCCGTCATCCGGACAGGCCGTGGTTTCTTGATCGGCCGGATGGGGCGAGTAGGCGAGGTTGACGCTTTGCCGGGCTGAGGTGGCACAAATATATGAGGCCCAAAAGCCTCCTTCCACTGCTCGGGAACGAAGTCTCCCTGCTTCTTCGCAGGCTCGGCCTGCTGAGCACCACTGGATTTTTCGGCATTGGATTTGTCGGCACCGCTGACCGGCTCACCCGACGGCGTAAACTCGTTCCTAAGCGGAGAATGGTGTCCGCCGCCGCGAGCGCGCTGCTTGGCCCGAAGAAAGCTGTCGTCTACAGAGCCCGCTGTCCCGGCGCTGAACTGGAAGTTGAAACTCTCCTTCTCCTCCGCCACAAACCGCGTGTTGATATTATCGGCGCTGTTTCGGGTGAAGCGAGCCTGGTGGGCTGCCGTGTCTTTATCGTCTGTGGGAACCGAGAAACTGTTGCGGTAGACGCCGTTAGTACACCTGTTGCTCTGTTGACCCCTGTTCCTCGGTGGCATAGTAGTTGGTGCTGGCTGCGATGCGGCCCGCAGAAGGTGCTGCAACTGTGCATGCAACTTTCTTTCAAATGGGTTGGCGACGAAAGCTGGTCCCTCTCCACTGGGAGTCGGGAGGACATCTTCGTCAGACTTGTAGGCTGAAAAGCTGGTATTATTCACGCAGCTCGACCCTACACAAACACGGCTATTCGAGTGCGGTGATTGGGGTGTCGACTCTGCTGGGTAGACGGTGTAGAAACTGCGATGATCGAAAGAGAGAGGAAACTCATACAATTTGGTGCCCTGCTTTGGCCGATCCGAAGCATCACCGTTGACCGTCGCTGAAAAAAAAAAAAAAAAACCTGTCAGCAACCTCACATCACATAGGCGGAGCTGGGACCTTACCGTTAGTGCTGCTATTGACGGAGGAGGTCGAGCTGCTTGGGCCGGAAAAGGTTGCGGTGGGCGGAGCCGAGTTCGTATCGGCCCCCCTCGGACTGTACCGCGCGCTTGCTCGTGAGTGGTATTGGAACCCGTTTGTGGCGCTTTGTTCGCTGGGCCTAGGGATCTCGTCCGTCGGCCTCTTGATGTTCTCCGAGCCAGTACTAGCACTGCGTTGTCGAGGAGGCGGGGTCGGAGGCGTATCGCCAGCACCTTCCTGAAACCTTCTCGGCCCGTCTCTCATGCTCTTAGCCCGGTTGATATTAAGCGGTTCGAACGGGTTGGTTCTCTCGCCGACGTTAGCAGCGTACGGCGTACGCTGGCGGTTGTCCAGAAATGTCTCGCTGAATAGGGAACTCAGAGGGTCGTCATCCGCAGACGCAGGCGTGGACTTGCTCGCCTCAGCGGCATCGGTACCAGAGTTGTAGTGCTGATTCTTGACCGGCGGTTCGTCCCCCGCAGGTGACGCCGGGGCATAGCCACTCTTCCTGGAGCCGAATGCTGCCTCCTGCCTCCTGGCCTGTGACGCCGTCCGTGGGATAGGTGGTTCCCTAGGAGGCGGCTTGGGTGGACGTGCACTGGACGCGGAAGCCGAAGCGCTGGGCTGAGATGGTTTGCTCTGCGGCCTTGCGCGTTCCCATGCCTCCATATTCGCTCTCAAATTATCTGTCTTGGACTTGGCCTTGTGTGCCCAGTCCCAGTGTTTCGTCGAAGCCGCTGCCGTCGGCGCGGGCGGGCGAGTCGGCATGGGGGGCCGTCGCGGGGGAACGCCAAACTTCTGGTTAACTTCCTGCGCCGTGTATTGCCAAGGGTTGCCTCTGACGCCCGACGCTCCCGGCTTCGGGGTTCGCTGACGGTGCGCATCGAACTTAGATTTGGTGTTGGGGTCGGTCAGGATTTCGTGGGCGGCTTGGATGACCAGGAACTTCTCCTTGGCCTCCTCCTCTTTCCCCGGGTTGCGATCTGGATGCCATTTCAGCGCTGGTGCTGGTGTCAGTAATGGGTTCTCAATTGTTCTTCCACCTCCCTTTCTGCCTCAACTCACCTAATTTCTTGAATTGCTTCTTCACTTCCGCAATGTCCACCGGCCCCGGAAGTTCAAGATCTGCATAGTAGTCCCGGTTGTAGTCTAGCTTGACCATCTTGGCTCCGCTGAGAGGTCAACTAGCGGAGAGGCAAGGGGGGGAAAGCGGTGACGGCAGCAGGGCGGACGACCTCATCAGCCGCTGGATTTTATTCCCGTGAGTACTGCAGACGCATCCGCGAGTGGTAAGCGAACGGGGAAAGGGGGAGAATTCTCGAGTTCGCCTCGTCGCAGATCTTCGTCGAGTATCCGCCGAGTAAGAAAAAAGGGCAACGCCTAGGTGTTCGGAGAACTAGTAGTGTCGCGAAACAGAGTATCAGGCAGAAAGTCGGTTGGTGCCCTGGAACCTGTTGTGTTGGGACAAGAACGCGCGATGCGGGGCAGACCAACCAGCGCGAGGGCGGCGAGGAAAAAAAGTTCGTCTCGATGAAGTGCAAGATCAATTTGGTGATCGGATGTTAAAGAGGTGAAAAACGCAGGATTTGCAAAATTTACAAGCGAGCAGTCTAGAAGTAGCTGGGTTGGTGGTTATGTGGTTAGCAAAGGCCGCCCAGCGCTACGCAGCAAGGTACGTTGTTTGGCAACCGACCGGGCTTCGGCGCATGCGGGACTGGTTTGTTTGACAACAGACCAGAATTCCGCAACCGCCAGCTGGGCGGCACAGCCAGGTGCAAGGCGCAGGATGGTAGTCGGGATTTCAAAAATGAGACACTTGAGCGCGAAGGTTGACTTACTAACAGAACCTGAGAATAGCGAATGCCAACCGCCCGCAATCGATGCACTGCAATACCTTGAGGTACCAGATGCCGTCGCCAAAATTTAAGAGAGAGCTGAAGAGCAAACAATGGCGGAGACCCCATCAGCTGTCATGGGCAACTCAATACCCTGGTTTCCTAACTAGTACATACATACATACAGTACGTACACTACTACGTAAGTTCAAGGTTGTTAAAAAAGTTCCCTAGTTAGTGCTCGTGGCCCCACTTTGATCAGCCCGGAACGCTATGACGTACTATTGGAGTTGGGAGAGGCACGGTTGGTTGCCTCGCACATTCACCCCCTCGTTTGTAACGATCCTCTTGGCCGTTCTGTCACCTGGCCAAGCCGCAGGAGCAGAAGACGAATCATCCGCGGCTCAGGATTTCGCTCCCGAGTCACTGGGTCCGCCATGAGGGAGCCAGAATTCAGAAAACAAGTACGGATAATCGTCTCTATACATGTATAGCCCGGGCATTTTTCTTTGAAGCAGTTACACCACGCCATCACACCACAGCTGTATGCGTGCATGTATGTACAGGACATACATACGTGCACATTACATGGACAGACAGCATTACTAAGTCACTAAAAATCAATTTCAGGTCACCGAGTCCCGGGACCTTTCTCAGCAGCTTTTTTCTCGGCATAAACGCGAATGTGCTGTCGTGCCTGCCAGATTTGGCGCCTCACTTCCCACCCGCCACCCGAAGCCAAGCGAACCGAATATCTCTTCATCCCTCCACCGTTTCCTCCACCGTTTCCTCCTCCGCTCCTGGACGTCCACTCATGCCCCGAAGCCCTCGTTTCTCAACGCGCCGCAGAAATGTCGGGCAAGCGATCTGTTGCCCGTAATGTGTTCATCTGGCATCTGAATGGCGACAATGAAGATCGCATTCCCTTGGGTGGCTTAATCCTCACAGCCGGCGTCACCAACACTGACTTTCGCCAAATGCTCGACATTCTTCTTATCACCTCGAGCGATTGCGTTGTCCAAAACGAACATGGAGACGAAATCCTACGAGATGACCAGCCCCTTCTCCCTGGAGATTACGCTGTCATTGCAGATGGTGTTGAGGTTAGTTTATTTACTATACTAAGGGTTTTCGTTTTTTAACAATGTTACTAAGGTCAACAACGAAATTGTATACACGCGAGCATACTCTATCGCTACGGGCACTAGAGTAAAATCGTTCACAGAACAAGTCCAAGCTCGCGACGGTCGTTGTGTTGTTACGAAAGTCGAAAATCGTCGAGCTGCGTACGACATGTGGGTAGGATTTGAAGCCGGACATATCTTCCCACTAGCATACGAACAACAATGGGTAGAGAACAACTACGGCCGTTGGATCACGATTGATCCCCCTCAAGGGGGGAAGATCAACTCTGTACAGAATGGCATTCTCCTCAGATCCGATCTGCATCAGCTCTTCGATCACTATGCGTTTTCTATCAATCCTGATGTACGTTTCCTTATTATTATATATTTTATAATGACTAACGTTATATATTTTTAGAACGGATATAAGATTATCTTCTTCACTGACGACTTGGACCAATTAGCTGGGCAAAGTCTCGACAGCCGCCTGCTCAACGATCCCCGCCGTCCGCCGGACTCGCTCTTCCGCTGGCATTTCCGCCAGGCGGTCCTGACAAACATGAGAGGGATAGGAGAACCCTTCCATGAACAGGATTTCCCGCCAGGCTCAGATATAATGGGAGAGATCCAGGCCGGACCCAAGGCCGCTGAACGTATGGAATTTGAGCTCTTTGACCGGCTGGCGCACCATATGGAGATTTTGTAATGGGGAGAAGGGAGAGAGAGGAGAAGGGGGGGTTTAGATATGCAGCTCTGAACAGGGATCTGCGGAGCTCTAGTTGCGTCGAATGCGGCAGCCTGGCGCTCTCCGGACTAGGGTCAAGCAATAGGATAACCAGTAGCGGTAAAGTTTGCCTGCGGTAGCCTAGCCAGCTCGGCAATCCCAGCGACGAAATGGCCAGCATTCACCTTACGTCTGAGAACTTTAACGGTGGGAACTTGTGCCTCGGTCGTAGCTAGCGACCTAGACAACCGTCTCGGCGCTGGGAGGCGACGACTAGGAGCTTACCGAACTATTCGGTAATGAATCAATCTCCACTCAAGGCAGTCGTAGCTCCTCGCAATAGAGTGACCGTGTCGTCAAACGAATACGTATCGGTATGGGCGGACGGCTTGATGTCTTGGCGGAGGTGGCTGGCTGCGTCGCGCGCTCGTTATTGCAGGGCCAATTGGAGCGTTGTCGCGGACCCACCAAAGGACTAACAGGTTAGTCTTTTGGTAGGGTCTTGGTCTTGGCACTAGCGACTTCAGCCGCCCCCGTTCCGAGGACGTGTACGGATCCGTAGGATCGCTCTGAACGAAGTTGGTGGGGTGCAGCGGCTGGGGCCCAAGTATCACGGGATTGATGGGGTGATCGACCTTGTGGTGGGTGTGTGATGATTGCGGTTACGCGAGGAAGGCAACCAAGAGGCTGCAAGCGATATGCCTCACGGCGGGCCACAACCCTACGTAGTAACCTACGTACGGATCCGTACATGGAGCTGAGCTGTCATCCTTAACAACTGCAAATCTCACTGGGCGACCGGGAAACCTGCAGATTAATAGATGAATGTTCAATGACTCGACTTTCCGTCGCTCCTCCGTTGTAAACGTGGCAGCAGCGACGGCGAAATTTGCATTCTTTGGACCTTCTCGCCAAAGAGTTGAAGTGAAATGGTGAGATGAATATGACGGTTCACCGGAATTCACGCCAGCGGCGGCCGAGGGGGCCTCAGGGGGGGGCCTGGCGAGGCGAGGGCTCGGTGGTGAGCATGGTGTTGGGGTTAGGGTTAACTACCTGAAAGTTCGTGGGCGAGGTGGGGCAGAATTTCCATCTCCGGAGTCGAAGAGGCCGCGAATGTGCTCAACGTCTCCACCGCAAGCTCGAGTCGGCAGGGATCTTGCCTAACACTACCATCCTGAATCGAAAGGAAATCGAATATTCCCATCTCAGCGTGTATAACCGCCATTGCTACTGCACATACAATGGCCGGCAATACTCCAAATCTGCCACCGAGTTTTTGTGGCCGGTCGTTCGGTGCGATTCCACCTCCTCCAGTTCGGCGGCCCCAAGGGCGCTTAAAACTGCGGCCGAATTTCTACAACACCGAGCTGCCTTCTCGCGCAATTGTAAGTGCGCGCGCTTACCTGCACCGCTTCTCCGTTGTGGGCATGTTGCTGACCTGAACAGCGGTTTCGATTTCGGACGCGCGTCATTCACGCGACAGCCACGCCGGCCGACGGCGTCCACCGACACGTACTCCGTCTCCACGTGCAGCCTTCGTTGGTGCAGCAGATCATCCAAGCTCTGGTGAACGTCCTTCTCCCGCGCGCAGCTCAAGTCTGGTTTCAGTCGTGCTTCCCTGAGTGGGCTCTGCCTGGCCAATTGGTCCTCAAGAAACAAAAGGACGGCTGGGACGAGGAATTTGAGACGGAGAAGGCGACGTATGCGAAACTCGCACCGTTGCAGGACGTCGTCATCCCGAGGTGCTTTGGCCAACTTCGATACAAAGGCACGCGGGCCTTGTTATTGTCGGACATTGGCGGCGTGTGTCTGGCGACCCCTGAGGGAGGCCTGCTGGACCTGGGCGACTTTCGGCGTATGATGCGCCAAGCCCTAGACGCGTTTTTGCCGTTCGGTATCTTGCAAGACGACAGCAAACTCGATAACTACCACCTCGTCGGCGACAAGATCATGGTTGTTGATCTCGAGCGAGTAAGCGATGGTCTGACTGACAAACAATTCATTTCATCGCTTGTCGAGTCGGAAGTGAAGCGCCTTGCCCAGTGCTACGAGGAGCACCAAACCTGCCTGTGGATGGATGGTTTTGTAACTATAGACAAATAACCTAAGAAACACTCTTCGTACCGTCCTGCTCGCGGCCTGACCATAAGACTTTACTGCTGAGCGTGTTCGCCCCAGAACGCCGCAGTCTCCCACACCAAGTCGCCCGACTCACTATGGGTCCACTTGACCGCCCCTGACGTACCATCTACTGACCGGACGTAGCCGCCCGGGTGCTCGTCTTGGTCGACTCCGTTAAGACGCCACACGGGCACGCCGTTGAAGAACCGGCGAGACCGCGGCGTGAGGCCCCCGACCGAGATAGGCAGCGCGCACATGCCCTGAAAGCGCCTGAAGCCCTGGGCTATGAGCCGATAGAGCGCGTACCGTAGCGAGTAGAAGCTCCCCTCGCGAGGGAGGACCCAGCAGTCCACAGGGCAGTCTATGTCCAACATCTTGGCGGGCGTGTCGGCTCTGAATTGGAGGAGGAGTAGTGTCTTGCCGTCGAAACAGTACACCTGTGGGGACTGATACTTATCCGCATACCTGTGACCCGCTCCATGTTAGATCTTGGAGAGGAAACATGACTGGCGATGATAGGAGCTAGATAACACGTAATTACCCTCGAAGCTCCTGAGACAGCATCTTTTGGCCTGTGACTTGTAAGACATTGCCCGCCTGCCACGTGGCTGCTTGGATGAGGTTTCTCTTCATCTCCCCGATGGCGATGACGGTCCTCTCATTTCCATATTTGATTGAGTACGTTGCGTCCACCTCCTTGGGGATGTTCTCAACGCGCGGCGGCTTGGTGTGGGAGGTCTGCGTAACCTGGCGGTAGCGGTCCCAGCCAGCCAGGACAACGTTGGAGACCTCGGTGTGGAACCACAGCTCGCAGTCGGCCTCGCATTCCAATCGCCATATTCTCTTGTTGGGGGCCACGGCGGGCTCGTCCATGCGCAGCCCGTCGTCCTCGTAGCTTCCGAGGAAGGCCGAGTCGAAGTCCGCGTGTACCAGACCGTCGGCGCCATGGTAACTGCGGACGACCAGGTTTCGGATGGGATGGTAGTTGTGGGCCCATTCTTTGTTGCTCTGTGTGACATAGTACGTATTGTGAACGACGTTTGTAGAGTGTTGCGTCAGCAAGTCATATACGGTGGCCATGACGAGCAACGGGCTGAAGGGTGTCACCTCTTCCCCAGCGGAGGGGTTTAGCGGAGGGGTTTAGCGGAGGGGTTTAGCGGAGGGGTTTAGCGGAGGGGTTTAGCGGAGGGGTTTAGCGGAGGGGTTTAGCGGAGAACGCGGCGCCAGCCGCATGATGCATGTCGGGAACGAGATGGTCAGGGAAAACAAATCGCCGGTCCGCCTGAACACCCTCTTGTGCAAGTCGGGTGGCTGTTCCGTTCGCTGCAGCGTCGCGCCCCAGACTGCGGTCGACTGAACTCTCTGTTGAAAGTCGGCCCGTAGTTTCTCCATCTTGGGTGAACCTAGTGATGGAGAAGGGCCGAAAAGAAGGTTTCTCAACTCTTCGGTGCCTGCGTTTGAAACCAACTGACCGGAACTGCGGCGCAGAACGGATTGGTCGGTCTGGGGCTCTGTGTACGAGGAATTGATTAGAGGAATCAGGACAGGGGGTGGGGCTCAAGTGTATGTGTGGTGAGGTACCAAGTAACTACCTGGCCGTGACACAGCGCGCCGCACTGTTGAGGCGCCCAAAAATGGCGGCCCTGCCCAGCCAAATTCGGCGGCCAGAACAGCAAGTTCCCGACTTTGTGTGTAACTGGCTTCCTTAGGCAGGCCCTTCAAGGCCTGAGCTGCGACTGCGGCTCAGTATGGTCGGAGAAAAAAAAAGTAAAGGAACCCCCATCTTATACATGAGATACGGTCGAGTACGGTAAACTCAGCTACCTTGGTTACCCTCCGTTCTATTGGCTGAAGGCTAGCGAACTTGCACTTCGGGTGAAGTACCCGGGATGGGGGCAGGGGCAGAGAGCTAAAGGTTTATCACTGGACGATTATTTTGGGCATCCTCAGCGACCAGCCAGCTTCCGGCTCCGTGGCAAAGTCGAAACCCTGGATCAAGAATCAAACCGAGATGGCCAAACAAATGCCTTAACTAGATGCAACAGATGTGATGATGATGGTAGTGGGTGGCACACAATACCATATTTTACCTCGTCGAATCCAAGTCGGGGGAGCATGTGTAAGGCGGCGGACGAACCGCGAAGCAATGAATCTGCAATCATCTTTCGTAATCGCCATGAAGTCGATGATGAAGCCTCACGCGTTTCATCGGCTCGATTAGCTTGACGGCATGCTGTGTAATATTCATTCCTCGTTCTTCCACACCGCATGTGGTGGCGCCCTAGCATTGTGGTAAATTAAGTCTGACTAAGTACTAATTACTTGTAAGTGGATGCAGTAGCAAGGCAAAGAAGGATGAACGACGGATTGTAATGGCTTGTACCTCATTCACCGACCACTGACTAACCTAGCAACACCGAGGGAGGAACAAAACGAGTCTATGTTCAGTCTCCGAAACCCACTGGCTCGTGCCAGATGGTTCCTCTGGTGTAATATGTCATAGTCTCCCCGTGCTTCATGGATAGATATAATGAGCTGCGGATCAAATCAGGGCTTGGAGAAATCGAAACATGTATTATATTCGCAATCCCCCCCCCCCCCCCCCCCCCCCCCCAAAACAACAAAGACCACTTCCTGACCGTTCACCGTCCAAGTCTATCCACCGAGTATGACCAACAATCCCAATCCCAATGCAACCAGGTACTCCCAAACTCTCGAGAAAAAAAGAAAAGCAAGCATTAGGTCCCAAACAATAACCTTCACAACCATCCCCCGAATCCGAAACAATGCAATTCCATGTGAGCCAAACCCATCTCTCCCCCAACCCGCCTCGACTCCATTATTATTCCATTCTCGAAGATAGTGTGCAACCCAGCCAGCCCCTTCCGTATGCCATACTGATCGCACCACCGCGTCACACCAACTCCCGGCTCAACTCGTAGCTCCATCCTCCCTCGCGCCTCATCTTGTCTCTCGCCGCCGCGTCCCTCCGCACCTCCTCCTCCGTCAGGCGGTCGCTCCCGCTCCAGTTGGCGCTGCTCGTGCGCGCCCGGAACTTGTGGAACCGGTCCTTGGTCTTGCTGAACACCTCCTCCATGTTGAGCGGCGCCGGCGGCCCAAACACCTGGATGGGGTCGACGCGTTCCTGCCGCAGGAGCGCGTCCCGCAGGGCCGGCGAGTCGGCCCAGGCCGCGATCGGCATGTGCCCGTCGTCGTCCTCGCTGTCGTCGTCCGTCTGGATGTCGGGGAGCTCGATCAACTCGCCGTTGAGCATGCGCGGGGAGGAGCGGGCGACGGATTTGGTGGACTTGGGGATCCCGCCGCCGCCGATCGGGCGGGCCGGCGTCTTGTGCTGTTGCTGTTGCTGTTGCTGGTGTGCGTTGGCATTCTGCGCGAACGGGATGGCGCCCTTGGAGAACTGCGCCATGTCGAGCGGATGGGTTGGCTTGGAGTGGCTGTTGTGCTGCGCCGTCACCGTCGTCCTGAAGAGGTCCTTGCTGCTCGCACTCGACGGGGGCGCGTGGGGATAGCCGTTGTTGTACGCCGACTTGGGCTGCGGGTCCTGCGCGAGCGGTTTAACATGTTGTTGCCGCCCTATGGGATCCGGGACACCTACCTTCTTGAAGCCACCAGAGGGCCTGACGGGCGGGCCCTTGATGATCCGCGGGTTGTGGTCCATCATGTCCAGGTCCTCGTCAAACTCCTCGCTCATGCGCATGCGTTTCGTCTCCTTCGCAGGGTAAGAAGGCAGGGCTCGCTGCTGCTGCTGCGACCTGGAGCTCTCCTCGCCGGCGTCTTGTTGCAACGGCCTCTTTGAGGTGGACCCCTTCGCCGTGCCCGACAGGACCGTGTTGACAAGCCGGCTTTCCTGATGCATCGTGGAACCCAATCGCGAAGGTGGTCGGAACGTCCCTTTCTCTGCTATGGCGTACTCCGGGGGAGCGTTCGGCTGCGGCCTAACGGCCGGAGGAGGCGCTTTCGTCTGTTTGGCTTTTTCGATGGCCGCCCTCCGCTGAGCCGCCTTCCGCTCCTCCTCCTTCTGCCGCTCAGCCTCGGCTCTCCGTTGCTGCTCTTGCCTACGCTCTTCCTCCTGGGCCGCCCGCTTGCGTTCCATTTCCTGTTTGGTCTCGCGCTTGCGCTGGGCCTCGCGCTCCTCCTGCTCCTTTCGCTTGGCTGCCATTTCCAATGCCTTGGGACGACCGGTAGAGGAAACCGAACTCTTGAGGCTCTGAACCGATCCTTTGCCTTGGAGGGAGGCCTGGCTCGCCTTGCCGTTGACCTGCCTCGCAGAACCAGGCTGCTGACCCAGCGTCTCTTGGAGGTTAGCGGCAAGCACGCTGTTTGAAGGGTGGAACTGGGTCTGCTGGGAGCTCAAGGGGTTGACCCGAATCAAGGTAGGCATTTGTTTCGGCTTGGCCGCCGTCTCCCTTGTCGGCTTCATAGGCCGCTTCTGAGTCCTGACGGACGAGGCCGTCGTCGGGCGAGGAATTGACGGAGGCGGTACGGTGGTCGTGGCATCCGTCATCTCCACGTCCGGCTCGTCGGAGGGAACAGACCTATGCTTCCCCTCATGCTCGTTGGCCCTTGCTGGAGTCGGCCTCGTCGACTTTGTCGGGCTCCTTGGCCTGTTCTTAAGTGCCGGCGCAGGAGTCCGGAAGTCTTGCTGCTGTGGTTGGGGCTGGGCAGCCTTCTCCTGCTCCTTCTGGGCCGCAACCTGCTTCTCCATAACCGCAATCTTCTCCTGCTCCTTGCTGAAGACCCGGGCCTTTTCTCTTTCCTTCTCGCGTGCCTTCTCCAGCTTGTCCATCTCCTCGGCCATCTGCTTTGCCTCCTTCATCTCCCTCTCCCTCTCCTTCTCGCGCTCCCGCTCCTCTCTCTCGCGCTCCTTAGCCTCGAGTCTTTCCCTCTCCGCTGACGACCGCGTTCTCCGAGAGCTATTACTACGCACTGGGCTGAGCGGGGCGGCGGTTGCAGCGAGGTGCTGCGACAAGTCCGGATACACAACGTTGTCTGCTGTCTTGAAGGACTCAACAGACGGCTCCTGGTGGTATCCAAGCCGTGTTGTCGAGGGAGACTGCAGTAATGAGGATTTGCCCTCGGCGCTGACTGCTGCACTGCTCACGATCAGGCCCTTGGAGCTCTTCAGCAGCGATGACAGCTTGTTCTTGACCTGCCTCAGCGGGTTGTCCATGAAGGCTCTCGCAGGAGACCTCGGGGGCGAGGAGAGGTCGTTCTCGGCCACCGTGGACAGCGCCGAGTTCGAGACGGATGTAGTCTTCTTCAGAGGGCTGCCTTCCGTCTCCGTGTCCAGCTGATCCGTGGTCGGAAGCACCGGAACAGAGACTGACTTCCCATGCTTGGGTGTCCATTGGGAGGACATGGTCGGCTTGCCCGGCGACCCTGCGCCCATCTTGGAATGCTCGGCGCTCGTTGCCGTCCCCCTGCTGGACAACTCCTCTCGGGCATCCGAGAGTTGCGTGCCAGAAGGAACAGGCTTCGGGCCCTGGGCCTTCGCAGCGGTACCGGGCGGGGCAATCCAGTCACCCTCGTCGTCTTCATCTGCAGGGAACGCACCAGGAGCGGCGGCCGCATTTCTCGGCTTGGGCGACGATGTCCTCTCTTCCGAGGTCGTCGGCTCGGGCTGGGACTGGATCTGCGAGGCTGGCGCGCTCTGCTGCGAGGGCAGCAGATTGGCAAGGGATTTTGATGACCTAGTACCAGTCGACTGTCCTTTCCCAAGCATGCTGATCTGAGCTTGTAGCCGTTGCGTGTAGGTCTTGCTGTGTGCAGCGGCGTCCTCGTTGCTCTGCGTTTTCAGCTCGCCGTCAACATCCATCTTATCCGGGTCGTCTTCCAGGCTCTCCCGCCGCATGACACCTCCACCAAGACTCTTTCCCCCCGTCTGACGGTTGTAGTAGCTCTGGCGGTGGAAATCCAGATGGCTCGTCCGCGAGATACGGGCCCCGCCGAGGCTTTTCTTGGAAGCCAGTGGCTCACGAGCTGGCAAGGAAGCAAAGTTCAGACTGCTCTTGCGCACGACAGGCCTAATCGGGCTGGACGCGTCGGAGGGAGACCTGACTTCGTCAACCTCATCGACCATCTCGTCGTCATCCCTGTCGGCGGCGCAATGGAGATCGCCGGTGGGCTTTTCTGATTCCTTCAGTGGGCTGGCAGTCCTTCTCTGCGGGGAAGAAGACGACTTCTCGGGCGAGGGCGGCTTTTGAGGCGAGCTTGATCTTTGGAGTGGCTGTCTGGGCGGGGACGACATCTTCTGGGGCGAAGGCGACCGCGGCGACAAGATGGGCAAGCGGGTTCGGCTGGCGAACGGGCTGCTCAGCTGGGCAACGGCGCCCGAAGGGCTCGCGGGAACCCCGGCTGCTGTGCTTGCCGCGGCTTGCCTCTCCTGGTTTTCGCCTGCCGGGTTCAAGGCCTCTCGGCTAGGACTGGCCGACGGGGTTCCCTGCTCTGCTGGCTCGCCTGGCAGCGGGAGCATGTGGTCCGAGATCCGCAGCGGCCGCTGAGGGCTGTCTGACATCTCGACGTCCTTGTCAAACTGGTCACATGGCATCATATCTTGAGATTGACTGCCATGGTAGCCCGAGTCTCCGAGGGAGATGGGGCCGCGAGGTTCCACTTGGTGTGGAGGTCGCACGACCGCAGGCTTTGCTGGGCTTTCGGAGAAGCCGACTTCAGGCTCGACCTTGCCCTCAGCGGCCGTGATCCTGGGGCTGTGCGGCTGTGAGTTGTTTTGCGTCGTGAAGGGGCTCGACGCCCCGTTTATTGTCGCAGAGAACATCTCGGAGAGCGGCTGGACAAGGTTGATCAGTACGCGACGCGTCGACGGAGCGCAGGTATTTTCGGCTTACCATTCGTATGCTGCTGGACGGTGCCTTTCTCGCGGTGCGCGGCGTCTTTCCGCGCAACTTCCCTGGTGTCTTGAAGAGTTCCGCGACGTTCCTGCGAGCCTTGGTCAGCGACGCGCCAGGCCGAGCTTGCGACGACTGCACGAACATCTGGTTCTCGGAGAAGATCTCGGCCATGTGCTCGTTGAGCCAGTCGATTTCATTGCGCGCTGAGTAAGAGAATTCCTCGATCTCGGACCGTGCTATGCTCAGAGCCGCGTTCCTCTCTTCCGCAATCCAGGCGGCCGAGCCGACCTGGAGACGAGGACCTCCGCGCATCGCCATTGTTACGGGCGGGCAGCTGTGTGTCGCGGGGCGCTAAAAGTAAACAATGTCAAGAGAGAGACGGGAAGAGACGAAGGAGGGGATAGGAATCGTAAAAAGAAAAGGTTGCTCCTCGGTCAGCGTGCCATGGATCAAAGGGTGGGGGATGAGATTGGTCGGAAAACTTGGTCTGGGATTGAGAGAGCAGGGCAGCTCTGTTTGCGAAAGGGAGGTCAACTTGTGTGCGTTGTGACGAGCGGGCCCTGGATCTGGCTAGGCTTTTGTTTTGATTCTCTCCAAAAACGGAATGGTCTGGCCAGGAGGGACTCGAGTGGGACCCAAGCTCATCTTCCTGACGCCAGTTCACGTGGGTCCGGGCTCGATTGCCCCGCACAGTGAAATTGCCCTGTCAGATTCGACACGCGCCAGACCGTGCTGCTGCGTAGCTGCTACTGTGCATGCACACTTCTCTTCGCTCGTCCTGTCGCGCCCGGCAAGCGCAAGCTCGCGCCTTGCTTACTCTTGGCCGCGCCCTGGTCCTGATTGGGACCCAGCAGCCCGCCAAACCCCCAACAACGCTGGTTCGGGTCCGTACGGAGTACAACAAGCTGAAACAGTCGCAGCGAGACCACACTATGCTCTGACCCGACTTCGCAAGTCCGTTCCCGTTCAGCTCTCATACCTATACTCCGCCATCACGCCACCGTTTCCCTCGCCCTTCACCCAGATGGAGTCGTTCGACGTTCCCGACTCGACCGACTGGATTGGGACGCCCCTCGCCGGCCTCATGGAAGTCGAACAGGCCTTTCGCTGTCACGTCTGCAAGGACTTCTACAACTCCCCCATGATTACCTCCTGCAATCACACATTTTGCTCGATATGCATCCGTCGGTGTTTGTCGGTGGACGGCAAATGCCCGCTCTGCCGGGCACTGGACCAAGAATCCAAGCTCCGGGGAAACTGGGCGCTGCGGGAAGCGGTGGACGCCTTTGTCAAATCTCGCGACGCCATTTTGCGGGTTGCCAAAACCCCGGTGACTGCGTCCAGCCCGAAATCCCCAAAGAGGAAAGCAGCGGAGATGGAAGAGCCGGGCGACGAAGGGCAGAACAAGAGGCCAAGAATAACTACGAGGTTAAGCAAAGCGAAAGCTGCCGAGGCGACGGCAGCTATGATGCGCGAGGAGGCGGACGTGCCCGAGGGCGAGAATAATACCCCAAATCAGGAGTCCGAGCCAGGTATCGTCGTCACCTGCGCCTGATCCCGTTCGAGTTCATGAGAACTGACCTAGGAATTTAGACGATGGCCTTGCTGCTTGCCCGATTTGTTGGACACGAATGAAGCCTTGGCAGGTCGACAGGCACATCGACACCTCCTGTCCGGGCTCCCCGCAGCCATCCAAGGCGTCGTCATCGACTTCCACAAATAGTCGCGGAGGAACCAGCTTCGGTTCGGCTCGTACCCTCTCCCAGAATCCACCAACACCCACGAAGGCACCTGAGCGCCTCCCGGCTCTTGCATATTCCATGCTAAAAGACTCGGCCCTTCGAAAGAAATTGGCCGAGCTCGGGCTGTCGACGGCGGGGTCTCGTCAAATGCTCGAGAAAAGACACCGGGAATGGGTGACCATCTGGAACGCCAACTGCGACTCGGCGAAGCCCAAGAAGCGATCCGAGCTTCTGCAAGATCTGGAGGTGTGGGAGAGGACGATGGGCAGCCGCGCGCCGACCATGTCGAGGGCGGCAAACACGGGGGCGCAGATCAAGGACAAAGATTTTGACGGAGCGGCTTGGGCGGCGAAACACGAAAACTCGTTCAAGGATTTGATTGCCAAGGCACGCAGCTCAAGAAGTAAGGTTGTGCAGAAGGCCGAGGGAGAGCAGAGTAAGGGAGAGTCGGGGTCAGCGCAGGACGAGAGGAAGGGAAGAGATGACGCGGTATCGGCCTCAGAGCCGTCCAAAACCGCCGTGGTGGATCTGACCTGCCCGCCATCGAGCCAGCATGAGCCGCCAGATTCACCGCCGAAAAGAGCTGGCGCATCTGGGGAGAGCGATGCTGGTCTCCTGGAAGACTTGCGGTCAATATCTGGGAAGGAGGCGGGACATCCTCGAGCTGACGGCGTGTCTGCGTGTAGTCCGTCTGGAAAACCAGAAGGGGCGGGCTCATGAGCTTGAATTGTCAGCTGCGAGAAGGGCCAGTTAAAAAAAAGAGAAAGAAAGAAAGAAAAAAGAAAAGAAATATCCACACGAAGAGATGCTAAGGCATTATGGCGTGCGTCTCGCTTGTTTTCCCATGGTCCCAAACCAGAAATCGACCGTGGTGTGCCTCACCCGTACGCCTGACCGAACTCCGTAAGCTTCACCTACGCACTTGACCACATATCAGGACGCCTCTTGTACGTAACCCAGTAATTATTAATGGCGTTTTGGATATTGGGGTCGGGTCGCTCATTCGTGCACTATCGAGGGGATCGGAATTAGCACTCCTTTACCACTGCCGATAACAACAGAAACAGTGAGGAGGGAAAACTCGATGGGGGCGTCCTCTAGCGCTCCGGGGTTTCCGTCAGGGACATCCTACTCATCATGTCCTCGGCCGCCCGCACCTCCTTGTCCTTATCCTCCCCCGGCTCGGGCAGCTTGACGTCGCCGCGCGGCGCCTCCCCGGCGGCGGCCAGGCGCCTCCGCGTCTCCTCCGCCTCCCTCCTCTCGCGCTCCTCCCGCTCGGCCCGCTCGGCCTCTTCCGCCTTCCTCCTCTCCTCGCCCTCGAGCGCGGCCAGCTCGTCGTCCACCTCGGCCTCGTCCACGACGACGGCGCCGGCCGACTCGGCCAGGATGCTGCCGACCTCGTCGGCGGCGGCCATCTGCTCGCGCAGCCGGCCGACGACCTCCTCGACGCCCTCGGCGCCGCCCACGCGCGCGTGCAGGCTCGCGAGCGCCGCGCCCGACGCCTCCATGACGCGGACGAGCTGCACGTTGTCGGCGGCCTGCTCGATCTGCGCGGCGACCTGCTCGAGCTGGTTGACGGTGGCGAAGCGGCGCGCGAGCGTCGACTCGGCCAGCTTCCGGGACCGCAGCGCCGCGAGGGCGGCCACGCGGTTGGACTTGGCCACGGCCTGCTTGGCCTGCGCCGTGAGCTCGTCGATGCGGCGGCCGAGGAGGGCGGTTTGGTGCGTCAGCGAGGCGATGAGCTCGCGGAGCTGCGCGATGGAGGCGTCCTCGGCGGTGATCTGGTCGGGCTCGTCGGCAGCCGCGCCGGCGGGCGATTTGATCTTGATCGTGTTGCCGTCGTAGAGGATGGCGGACTTGTCGCGCGAGAGGAAGCGCAGGAGGATGTCCATGTCTGTTTCGGAGATGTGCTTGCCTTCGACGAGCTGGTCGTTGAGAGTCCTGTAGAAATGGGCTTTGGTGAAGGTGCGCTCGAAGCGGCTCCGGGCGTTGGCGGCCGGGCCGTTCTGGGCGCCGAAGGCTTTGCCGGCCTCCTCGACATTGGCGACCACCACGAACTGCCCCGACGGCAGGGAGTCCTTCTTCAGAAAGTCGGCCACGCCTAGTTGCTTCATCGTCCAGGAGGCCAGGTTCCATACCGACCAGGACCGGCGGTATATGCTCTCCTTGGCGTCGAGGAACTCGCGCAGCGGGATGAGGTCCTTGGCCGCCAGCGCCTCGCGGACCACGGCACCCAGGGCGAGCGGCCTGCCGTACTGTTTCGACTCGAGGGCGCGGAGCAGTTGTTCATCGGAGTGGAGGACGAACAGGTCTGGCGCGCTTCCGCGACCCGCCGGGGCCAAACCGGAGCCCACAATGCGGCCCAGCGCCTTGCGCCATGCCGAGACGTTTGCTTGGTAGCCGTCTGGGTTGAGGGTCCGCTGGGTTTGAAAGTCGGAGTAGAGGGCAGGAAGGCGGCTTCTAAGGTGCAGTATGTGAGCGGTTCACAGCCCCGGCCAACCTCGAGCGAACGCAAACATACTTTCTGAAAGCAGGCTCGTTTTCCACGAGGAATTCGAGCAGTGACTGGCTCATGATGCAAACGCCTTGAGCGCACTTCTTCTCTAGGATCGCCGGCCCCAAACCTCCAGGACGCGAAGTGTACGGGCCCCTCGTGTATGTACGGATACAAGGCGTAGGGGTTTCCCCTTGGATTTGCTTGGATTGGATGACCGGGCAACCGAGAAGTGTATTTTCTGAATCTCCAGCGCCTGGCTGAGGAGATACAGAAGTTGAAGTAGGAAAAAAAAAAGGGATTAAATAGAAAACAAGAGCCCAAAGCAACACTTAGGCGCGTCGACAGGCAGCACAATTGCTTAGGACACAGCAACGCCAATCGCGCTTCAGGGATTAAGGTTGGATGGTTGCGACCAATCGACCGTTCGTTTGTGATAATGACGTCCAGGCAGTGCAGGCACCAGACACCGCCAGAAAGGGTCGCTTATCTTATCAAGCAACACTTCAAGAGTTGCTGGAGTGTGCCCGGCAGGCACCTAGGTGGGGGCCAATGTGACATTCCTACGAATAGGTTGGCTTGAGCTCTGGCTCAACAACCTAGCTCCTGCCTCAAGAGCTCAAAAGGATATATTATTCTTGGTTCGAGGTCTTCAAAGAAAATCATTACGCTGGATCATTACGCTGGATCATTACGCTGGATCATTACGCTGGATCATTACGCTGGAACTGAATGAACTGTATGAGGTATTTTGACCAAACCCGAGCATCATCTTTCCCTTCTATGACCATCGCCCTCGTCCCAGACCGCCAGCAATGACCAATACAATCATCGACAGCCGTATGATACAACGCCGACTGCATGCAAACTGCGAACCTTGTCTCCTTTTATTGCATTCCGTGCTGCGTTAGCCGAACCCATCATCGGGCCCCGAATCCTTTTCCTGTGTCGCCAGCATTACGGGCCCGGTGTCGTGCAGAGGTGCCGTTTCCAGCCCGGCACCGCCTCCCGGAGGTCTGATCAAGCTAGTCCTCCTTGATCTCTTGCTGCCCAGCGTCTCGCTCTCTTCGTCCAACTCCGTGGCGCCTTGCCCGTCCCTGCCGTCCCTCGCTCCGTGCGTCATGTCCGTCTGCAAGCCTGCCTTGAGCTGGTCGTTCAGACGTGCCAGGAAGTCGCTGGCCACTCCGAAATTCTGCACCCCACACTCGCCAGGCAACAGCGCATACATGGCGCGCGCGTGGCGCAGGCATTTTTGCGCCTGCACATACTTGGCCTGGGCAACCCACGCCTCGGCGCTAAGCACGCTCCACAAGGCCGACTTGCGCCGCCGACTGCCCCAGGCCTGGGACCCAGCGCCCTTTTTCGATGCGTAGCAAACTGCCATGCGTTCCTTGAGCAGCGCGTCGCCGATGGGTCCCATGAGCTTGGACTCGAGCACACGGATGCCCCACCGGACAGCCTCGTCGATCCCGGAGCCGCCCCGGAGTCGCAGGAGCTCCAGCCCCAGCACGGTGCACCGCGCCGCGCCGTACAGCGAGTTGCAGCGGATGTGGTAAGAGTACAAGGCCTGCTCGAGCATCTGGTTGATGGTCTCGATGCGCGTCTTGGACGACATGTTCTGCGGCATGATCAGGAGCGACAGGGCGGCCATCTCGTTTGCCGACGCGTGGTACTTCCACGCCTTGTCGTTCTGGAAGTCGCCGCGCAATAGGTCGTACGTCGACATGGCCAGCTTCCAGTCCCGCAGCATGAAGGCATAGTCGGCCAATCGCCTCATGATCGCCTCGGGGGTGTCCGCGCGGTAAAAACCCTGCGCGTCATAGTTGCTCGACGAGCTGGAGGTGCCCCCGGCGGAGCTGCGGCTCGAGCTGCCGAACGTAAACCTCTTGGACAGGCTCATGAAGCGCCCACTGAGGCCTCGTCGGCGTGATGCCACTTGGTCGTTCCATATCGAGACATTTCTCTCCATGGTGGGTATCACTGATTGCGTCACCATCTCCCGCACGAAGGTCCGTATGGCCGTCGCGTCGGACTCGAATATGTACCTCGTAGGATCTTCGAAATCCTCCCGCGTCTCGCTCTCTTCGATATCCGCGAGTTCCTCGGTCGCCGACATCCAGTCGCTCCTCGGGAGCGGGATGCTGTCGTCGTCCGTCGCGGCGCTCTGGGAGCTGCGGAGCCTCAGAAGATGGCAGTGCAGCCCAAAATTCCGCTTCATCTGCTCAAACAGCGCCATCGACTTGGCGATATCCCCGTTCTCCTCGTCGTGCACCAGGACGTAGTATCGCAGGAACTCCCCATCGACCCACGGCGGCGGGCTGCGCTTCCCGGTGCTCGTCTCCCGGTACAGCTTCTGCAGCGCCTCGATGGGCGCCGGGTTACGCGAGCTGATGGCCATGACGCAGGCCACCGGATGCGCAAACGACTCGTGGCACGCCAGCGGCATCCCGGAGAGCAACCGGCGCAGATACAGCGCGTAGTACGGCGAAGTGGCCTCCACATCCGGCACCTCTCCGGCGGGCGTCAGTGGCGGCGACGGCGCACCGGCGCTCCCGGCATACGCAACCTCGGCAAACCGCAAATGCCTTTCCACCACCGCCTCGACCTGCGCGATCACCTCCTCTCTCCCCTTTCCGTCCCTGCTCGCACCTCCAACCTCCTTCCCGTTCGAACCAGCACCACCGGCCGACACTGCTCCCTCTGGCTCCTCCACGCCCTCCCCAAACCTCACAAACCTCACCGCAAAGTCCTCCCACGCCCTTGCCGCTCCGCTACTGTCCCGAATCATGACCTTCCCCTGCACCCGCTCCCCAAACGGCCGCAACAACTCCCACAGCCCGCCCCCGCGGGTGCCCCGGAACCCCTTGTCCCGCACCAGGTCGTCCACGTCCTCGGACGCGTGGATCGCAATGTGCGGCACGAAGCTGCGCAGGAGGAGGCGGAGCGGGTCAGTCGGGCTACCGTCGTCCGCCCCCGCCCCCGTCCCGGCCGTGACGTCGAGGAGGGACTGCTGCTGCTGCTGCTGCTGCTGCTGCCTGGACAACGGGTTCCCGAAGACGGAGCCCGTCATGAGGGTCGATGCGCGGACCGGCGAGCGGGCGCTGCTGCTCGCCAGCGAGCCGGCGGGCGAGGCGGGGCGGGACGGAGGCGGGGAGAGGGTGGAGCGGAAGAGCGAGGCTGCGGAGGAAGGGGTGGAACGGCGGTTGTTGTTGTTGGTGTTGTTGGTGTTGTTGGTGTTGTTGTTCCCGTTGTTCCCATTGTTGTTGTTGTTGTTGTGGAGGGGAAGCTGGCGTGCCGGAAGAGGATTATCGGCGGAGGGAGCGGGCTGGGAGAGCGGGTGGTGGGCGCTGGTTGGGAGCGACTGCCGGGTCTTGGGAACGCGGGGAGAGGCGGCGGTCATGGCGGAGGCCGCTGGCGGGAGGGGCTGTACGGGCTGGGGATCATCATGTTGTGTGGTATGGGCATCATCGGGAGGCTGCATCGATGGTTGTCGGGGTCAGGCCTGGTTTTTTGTGGGAATAATTAAAGACGGTGCACCTCGTCGGGCTCGGGAGCGTTGGGATGGAGTTATGCAGCTTTCTCCAATCTAGGTTCTTGGTTTTAGAGAACAGCTTGGAACAATTTGAATTTTTGGCAATTAGGTCGAAACACAATCGGTGAACACGCCGATGGTGACCGAGTTTCTGAGGGTTTTGCTAGTTCCAAGTTTGCAGTAGGTGTTCCTTCGAAGCCATCAGGCTGGGTGGGTGGGTGGTTCGTCAGAGGCACGGCACGCACTGTGGTATTGCCAGGGTTGCTGGTTGCTGGCGATTGAACCAATCAGCGAGCCAAAGCATCACGTGGAGCCAGAGCCATTCTGGCCTGCCATTCTGGCCTGCCCTTCTCATTGACTTTCCCGACGGTGTTCAATGCTACTTCCCGCCGGCTCCCATTATGGATATTCTCGGAATTGTCATTTCGACAGAGGCTCAAGTCAACAGACTTTTTGAACCTCGCAACTTCCCAGTACGAAGAAGCTCAAAATAAGACGATCCCGGTTCTTCCAGCACATTGTCCGGGCCCACAGCTTGGAACGCAATGCGCTGCAAGATAACTATGGGAAGCGATTGATTCCTTCACTTAGTCATCGCGAGCACCACAGCTTCGCAGCGAACTATAACGGCCGCTCAAGTACCCCGTATGTTAATTGTTTTCGGGTCGAAGGTCGCAGGAAGTACGACAATTCCCGTACGACAGAAGCTGGCCAGCAGATATTTCGGCCATCGATCTCTACAGACATTAGCCAACTCGGCTGAATTTCTAGTCTGCTTTCTGCTTCGGGCGACTGGTTCGGAAGTAACGTTGAGACCAAAGGCGCGAGCAGGTTCAGCTCCCAGCTGGGAGAAATCCGCGACGATCGCTGCATTCAACGCCCGTGTGTTACGAGATATATCACTCCCATCCGGCTGAAGGTTGGCATTGTTCCTGCACGCAGTACGGATGTACAAATATTCGAACCCTGTTGCTGGCGATGCTAGCGGGGAGCAAACCCATCGGCACCCGCAATGCCGAGCTGCGGACGTAACCGGTCCGAACAAATGCTACAGTTATGACCGGAGAACGAGTACAATGCGTGGACGCAAGAGCACAAAAACTAGTCAGCGGCCGGTACGGAGTACGGAAGAGCGTGTGTTCATGCACTACTCTGTACCTGCGCAGTGCCGCTATGAGACTGCCGTAGGCAGAGGGTGCCCGTCAAAGTACGGAATACATCCGTACACTACTGAACCTCAGTGTTGTCAACCCCGGCTTCTTGACGAGAGCGGGATCTGCAAGGCTAAGCTTCGGCTATGCTTGCCGAGCGGTCCCCTGTCGAGCTACCCCTGATTGAGCCCAACTCGCAGCGTCGGTGCCGGGAGGAGCCAGCCGCAACTTGGACTGGCAATCACCTCATCGCTCACTACCACAGCAGGACGCGACGTTGTCAACAACAAGTACTACCTTCTGCTGTTAGGTGTTTATCGACTCCTTTGTAACGGGGACGATCGCTCAACCCTGCTTCCGGAGACACAAGGAAGGGCCTAAGACACCTGGCAAGAGTGTTCTCCATGGAGCGTCTATTGCTATATACCCCTACGTCTCTTGTCACTCCACCGCCGTACACGATTCGAGGACCACCGAGATTCTCTCCGCCCAAGACCGGCCGCGTCCCGGCACGCGGATATGATTATCCTTGCTTTCACCCGCTGCCATTAATGACCATTGCACACGAGAACGGACGCACATGGCGTAAGCTAATATAATCCGCATACACCCCAACGTTCCGTTCCGTATAGAGGTCCGCCAGTCCGCTTTCCATTTGCCAAAGGATTTTTTGGGCCAGCATGCCGCCCCTGGGCAGCGAGGGCAACACGACCAATGTACGGAGTACCTCGCAGACAGCGAGGTGCCAATAGTGCGACCAATTTATGCATTTCATATATGCACCCACCCTCCTGTTGAACTACCGGGGTCCGGCTTCCGCGCCTCTCACATCGTCAGTTATAATAAACTCGCCTGCGGCAGCCACCGTTGGGCGCCTCGGTGGCCCGACATGCTTCATCCTTAGGCTCTGCCCGGTTGCTGCTCGTCATGCTGCTAAACCGCCGTCATCTTGTAGCCGGCGTGGCTGGCCTCTTGGCCGCCACCGGTGTTCATGCCGCGTGCTCGTCTGATCTAGTCATTGACGACTTCACAACATGGCTGACTGGCCTCAACAACCTTGGTTCGGAAAACGGGGGTAAGGCCCAGGTCCCCGGACCTCATTCAGTCGCTCAGAAATAACAGCTGACAGGTGCTCTTAGACGATGGAACCATGACGGCCATCGCGGCGTCCCCCGGACAGGTCGTCTTCGTCCCAAAAGATGACGGCTCGTACTTTTACGAGTCGTTCCCGTGCCAGCAAGCCATCACCGAGGGCTACAGCGCAATCCAGTTCTCCGTCCTGGGGCCGGAGCGCGGCTCCTTTGCATTTGAGCTGCAAACCACGTCCAGCTGCGAGGACGAAGAGGGGGTCTACAACAGTTCTTGGACTGAAGTGGGCGACCTGACTGGCGAGCGGCAGACCATCACTCTCCCTCTCGAAGGGTGGGACGACTCGCCAAACTACGACGGAATCGTCGGCCTGACCTGGTCCACCTTCTCGGAGAACGGGATCCAGTGGTCGGTTGGCAACGTCAGTCTCGTCTGTGGAGGTGGGGGGGATGAAGGGGACGGCGGCGGCTCTGCTTCCCAGAGCTCACGTAGGCAACCCCGAGCCAGACTTCAGTGACCCGGAATAGGTAGTTAACACGGAGCAGCGGTTGCCACCAAGCCGGCCGCAACAACTGCGACGTCATCCCAGGGTACAACTTCCTCGCCTGCCGTGTCCTCTCCGCCGGCAACGTGTTCCAACCTGCTGATTGACGATTGGGCGTCCCAGTCCCGCCTGACCTTCCTCGGCTACAACGCCATGGAGCAGACCTCGAGCGACGACGAGTCCATGTCGTCGGTCGTTGTCAGCGACAACAGAGTCACGCTGACGCCCAGGGACGACGACTCGTACTTTTACAGCCAGTTCGGCTGCCTGGACGCCAGAGAGCAGTATGGCGGCATATCCTTCTCCGTCCAGGCAAAGAGGGGGACCAGTTTCTCCGTGACGCTGGCGTACGTGACGAAGTGCGGGTCCCAGAACGAGCAGAGCGTCACACAGTCGACCGACGAGCTGGGATGGACCTTTGACGGCACCGAGAAGCTGTACTCGGTCCCCTTCTCCGCCTTTGCCGACGTCGACATTACCAAGCTCACCATGATCTACTTTGGCGACCTCTCCGGTCCCGTCACGTTCGGGCCCATGTCCTTCTACTGCGGCTCGGCCCCGTCCGAGTACGAGCTGCCGTCGGGGACCCCGACGGCTCCGGCCATCACGGTTACGACGACGGCAGCCCCGGCCCCGACCAAGACGATGGTGATCGACACCTTCGGCGACCCGGAGACCAATGACCTGGGGCAGTGGCACGGCGCCGACGAGGAGGGGCTCACCACCACATTTGGCAACAACGTCATGACCATCCGCACCAACGACTCGGACCTGGCCTGGAACACGCAGCTGACCGACGACTGCTTGGACCTCGGCAGCTACGCGGGCGGCTACCTCCATATCGCTTACTCCGGCAGCAACAAGTTCAGCGTCGCCCTGCAGCAGCACAACGCCGCCTGCGACCCGGACGTCAAGCCGTACCCGGAGACGTGGGACTCGCTCGAGGCGGCGCGCTACGCCACCGCCAGCGACATGTACATCCCCATCAACCACTTCGCCGTCGACCTCACGCGCGTCATCGGGTTCGCTCTCAAGGGCTTCTACGGCGCCGAGCCGACCAGACTGACCAAGATCGAGATCGTCGACGAGCTGCCCGAGGACTGGCCGGGCGTCCCGCCCAAGCTGGCCTCGGGCCGGCTCGTCTTCTCGTGCACGCGGCCCGACTCGTTCGCCTTCGCCATCGACGACGGCGACCCGGCGCTGGCCCCGCGCGTCATGGAGATCGTCCAGCAGGCCGACATCCCCGTCACCTTCTTCACCGTCGGCCTGCCCCTGCTCGACCCGACCAACGGGCTGGCCGACATGTACAAGACCATGGCCGCCCGCGGGCACCAGATCGCCCTGCACTCGTACACGCACCCCCCGCTCGAGGGCCTCCCGAGCGACGCGGCCATCGACTGGGAGTACGTCAACGACATCGGCGCCGTCCGCCAGGTCTTTGGCGACGGCTCTCCCAATAATAATAATAGCAACAACAACAACAACAACCCGGTCCACACCAACTACTTCCGCCCGCCCTTCGGCACCGAGGGCGCCCGCATGCGCCAGCGCCTGGCCGCCAACCTGGAAAACCCCAATCCGTACCTGGTCCAGTGGAGCGTCGACGTGGAGGACTGGCTGTGGGCCGAGTCGGACACGCCCGAGAAGCAGCTCGACGCCTTCAAGCGCGACGTCGCCGCCGGCGGCAACCTGGTCGTCATGCACTACCTCTACAACTCGACCGTCGAGCTGCTGCCCGAGTTCATCGAGGTGGCCAAGGCCACCGGCAAGAGGCTGATGAGGGTCGATCAGTGCATGGAGGATCCCAACGCGCCGCCTCTGGAGGACGAGGAGGAAGGGTGACTGACCTTTGACGATGAACGTCTCCGCAGGAATAAATCCTCTGGAGTTTCTTGTATCAAATACGGTGGGCGTGTTCGCAACGTGTTTAGCGTGCGATGAAGACAACTCCTGGATTAAGAAGTTTGGGTGTTGTATATTGTGAGAGATTCATGTAGAGTGCGTAGTCATTCACCTGTGGCGCCCTTGAAACTGTTCAGGTAGCAGCTGCCACATAAGGGTCAAGCTTATACTTCCTTGCATATGAACTCAAAGCGTTATTCGACGCAGATTTCCCTATTACTACCTTTACCATCCCAACCGGCTCATGATCTATGCGACAGCTACAACCCAGAAACTCCGGACGCCCACAAACCTCGCTCTAAGTCTGCTAACACGATTCGGCCCATCCATATACCCCGTCGTTGATAATCACCGCTCCCAGCCCCATATCCTCTCTTAGAACTCCTCCACGGCACAGTTGGGGTGGAGCACGTAGACGATCTGCGCCGCCTGCGCCGAGCTGCCCTCGCCAGCACCGTCGGCATCCGCATCCGTCATGCCTTGGCCGCGGATTGCCATGAGGATGTTGTCCTGGTCATCGTTAGCATCTTTTGTTTGGCAGATGAGAAGGAAGGGATATTGTAAAAAGGAAGAAACGAAGGGTTGGGGAGGAGGGGGTCGGGGGAAGCAAAGAAAAAAGAAGGAAAAGGAAGGAAAAAAAAAACGAAGAAGAGAGAGCACAAACCTTGACCATCTTCTTGAGCACCTTCCGGGCCAGCGCCATCTCGTTGTTGTAGTCCTCCTCGTTCCGCAGCTCTTCCTCCTTTTGCTCCAGATACCACTGGATCAGCGCGTCGCCCTCGATTCCCTCCCCGCTCCCCGACGTCTCGTCCTCGGCCACCTTGGACACGAGCAGGTTGACCATGCTGATGTACTTGTCGTACGAGATGGTCTGCTTCTCCCTCTGCCGCTGCTGCTGTCCAGCAGCAGACGGCCCGGCCGATGCCTGTCTCTCGCCGCCCTCCTCCTCCTCCTCCTCCTCCATCGGCTCGTCCCCGTCCCCATCCGTAGCAGGGACGCCCGAGGCGGCGTCCGCCGCCCGCCTCAGCGTCTGTCCGTCCTCGTCCTCGTCCTCGTCCTCGTCGACCTCGACGTCGTCGTGCTCGACGGAGATGATGCTCTGCCGGAGCAGGTGGTAGGCCTCGTTGACGAACTCGGGCGTGATGTCCTCGACGCAGTTGGCCTTGGCGATGGCCTCGGACAGGCGGATCATGCTCTCGAGCTGGCGGACGGTGATGCGGTAGCTGTTGCGGCCGACGCCGCCCTGGGCGTCGTCGGCGCGCAGGTCCTTGTACCGCTGCACCAGCACCTCCTTGGCCTCCTCGGTGAACTCGGGCCGGAAGGTGCGGGCGAAGCGGATGTAGCGCTGCAGCTGCTCGGTGGAGAACTCCGGGGCGATGGCGGCGTCGCGGTTCTGGTGGATGCCGACAATGTGCTCGGCCAGGTGGCGGTCCACCTGCTCGTTGCACTCGTCGAGGATGACGAAGAAGAGGTCGAAGCGGGACATGATGGGGGCCGACATGTTGATGTTGGCGCGCAGCGTCGTCTTGCGGTTGTACCGCCCGCCCACCGGGTTGGCCGCGGCCAGGATGGAGGTGCGCGCGTTGAGGGTCGCCTGGATGCCCGCCTTGGCGATGGAGATGGTCTGCTGCTCCATGGCCTCGTGGATGGCCACCTGGTCGGCGATGTCCATCTTGTCGAACTCGTCGATGCAGCAGATGCCGTTGTCGGCGAGCATCAGCGCGCCGGCCTCGATGGTGAACTCGCCCGTCTCCTCGTCCTTGACCACGGCCGCGGTGAGACCGGCGGCGGAGGAGGCCTTGCCCGAGGTGTAGACGGCGCGGGGCGCAAAGTTGCAGACGTACTTGAGGAACTGGGACTTGGAGGTCGACGGGTCGCCGACGATGCAGATGTTGATGTCGCCGCGGAGCTGCATGCCCTCCGGGGTGGTCTTGCTCACCCCCGACAGGAGCTGCAGGAGGATGCCCTTCTTGACGATCTCGTGGCCGTACACCATGGGCGCCAGCGACTGCACCAGGCGGCTGTAGATGCGGTCGCTGTGCACCATGGCCCGGAGGTCCGCGATCTCCTCTTGCGTGTAGGAGGCGAGCACGGCGTCCTGGACCTCCTTGACCGTCTCGGCCGTCTCGAGGTTGCTGCCGGCCGTCATGGCGCCGACCACGTCCACGATCTGCGCCTCGCCCGAGGCGCCGAGGGCCGAAACGTCCGAGCTCACCATGCAGGCGAGGAAGGCGAGTCGGTAGGTCAGGTCGCGGACGCCCAGCGCCTTGAGGCCGCTCACGCCGCTGCCGCCGGCGTCGGCGCTGCGGTCGTCGCGGACGGCCACCCTCCGCAGGCCGGGCAGACCCAGCTGGCTGACGTCGGGCACCACGATCAGGGCGCCCGTGAAGATGCACTTCTCTCCGGCCTTGGCGCGGTCGACCATCTCGCCGCGCAGAATGATGTCTATCGTCCGCGGCATGCTCCCCGTGGGGATCTCGCTGCTGTTCTCCTGCACGCGCACCTTCTGCCAGTCGACAAACGTGCTCTGCCGGATGTCCAGCCGCCACGCCGTTCGGTTCAGGCAGGTGGCGTTGGGGCACTGCGTCGGCTCGGTATAGCGGAAGGTCTGTTCCACATCGGGCACCACGCTGCGGCAGGCCTCGCACACAAAGGTAGCGAGGGCCAGCTCCGGGCGGACCTCGGAGGTGCGGGTGACGGTGCCGCTGATGGAGAGCAGCTGGCCGATGTTGCGGGCCCGCAGCGCGCGGATGCGTGACACGAGAGGGAGGTTGTAGAAGGCGATGGAGAAGAGCTTGTCGGTCTGCTGGTTGGCCGTCTTGCTGCTCAGCTCGCTCTGGCTGGCCGAGCCCATGTTGCTGGCGCCCGACGTGTGCTGCTGGCTCGAGGCGGTCGGCTGGCGGTGCTCGCGGAAGTACTGCGGCTCGTACTTGGCGATCATGTTGTGCAGCGCGGCCGTCAAGAAGGGGAGGAAGCGGTAGTAGGACTCCATGATGCCCGCGGCCAGGGCACCGTTGTGCCAGCTCTCGAGGTGCTTGTAGTCGACGTAGAAGGTGGATAGCTGGTAGGTGCGCATGCCGTGGATCTGGGCAACGTAATACTTGTCGGTGGTGACGGCGCTCGAGGTCGGCTGCCCGGAAGCATTTGGGCTCTCGACGTACCTGTGCGCACGTACGGGTCAACAACATAAACATAAACGAACGCGAGGGATCAATCCAAACCAGAGCCAAAACCAAAACCAAAACCAAAACCAAAACCAAAACCAAAAAAAAAAAAAAAAAAATTGAAAAAGGGGAGGGCCACCCACCCCTCGATGAAGTTCTCAAAGGACTCCTGAATGATGAGGCCGATCTTGTCCTCGACGCGGGGAATGTTGGCTGGATCCGTCGGCCGGGCGCGGACCGGTACCTGGTCATCGGCGAAGCCCTCTGCCTCGCCATCGCTGAGTGCGAGGCTCTCGGAAGGGGGCACTGCGGGCCTTCCGCTCGACGAACCGGGCAGTCGTCCGGCGCGGGGGGTCCTCGACCCGGGTCCGTCCGATGTCATGAACCCAGCATCGCTGGAAGATACTGCGGGTGTCGCCATTGCCACGACCTCGATTGCGCGGCAGCCTGGTGTTGAGGGGTCAAGAGGCAGTTGGGGTTGGGCGAGGAATGGTATGGTTCGGGTCCAAAATCAGAAAACGCGGGAAAACGCGGGGTCGCGACAGAACGCGCTGGGAAACGCGAAATAAGTGGGTCTCATTTAATTGTCCCATTAGATGGATAAGACGATACTCCGTAAATGCGGTTCATCTGTAGTTAGTTATACGATAAACCGTAGTGTGATTCACTGATTCAATTGTACGTATTCGTACAATTCGGGATACATGCGGAGAACGGATTAACTGCACACTAAATAATTCACGTCTCTATAGAAGGGGTACACTCCTGCTGCAAATCCGAATGTCATCAACGGGTATATGAATCCAGCGCCTACTCTTAAGACCCAACTCGTCCAACGATAATGGTCGCAAACAACGCGTTTTACACAACTACCATCCCCATGTCCTGTTGGCCGCGGTGAAGACCGGAGGTTTCCACTGGATCCTCGACGGGTCGATCACGCGCTTCTGCTTCGCTCTCGACTTCTCCCGCTGCTTCAGGAGCTTCTCTGGTATCACGATTTTGTGCTCCCCTTTGTGATACACCTGCATCTTGAGCGCCTGCAGGGTGTGCTCGACGTCCTGGGTCGTCATGGCGAGCCGTGTTGCAATGGTCTCAATCGTGCACTTCTCCCCGCTCTCGCTGTATCCAAGCAGCAGATCAATGATGTTTTCCGCCCAGTATTGCCGGTAACTCAGCAGACCCAGATCAGAAAGCGGCTTCTCGGGCGACCCGAGCTTGCCCTCGATCTTGGATAGCTCGTACGAGAACTGGATGAGCAGCCGACCGTACCCCTTGCGCTGGTACGGTGGTAGTGTCAGGATACAAGCCACGTTGTATCCGTCCGCACTCTCTTTCTCCTTGGAGAAGAAACCAATGATGTGCGACCCCTTCTCGTCCCTAGACGTCATGACATAGAAGAGGAAGGGATCCACATCGTAGTAAAGCGTCTTGTGGTCCAAGAACATCTTGCATAGGAGACACAGGTTCCGGCACCATGTCCGCTGCCGCCTGCCGTCAATCTCGAAAAATGATATGAAGTCGTCCCGGTAGATCTCGTTCCCCGGCGGATGTTGTAGTGTGCACTTTGTGCGGTGCCGCGTGAAGGATTTCAGGTTGCCGAAGTAGCTCAGGCAGAACTCGCAGATATAGATGCAGTCCTCCTGGCTGAAGGCCTCCGGATATGGCGAGAAGTACCAAGGAAAGAGCACGTACCGCCCGAACTCAACCTTGTTAATGTTCCGGATGCGGGAAATCTCGGCGGGATTCTGCGTCATAGAGCCCGAGGTCCGCAACTTCTCGATCTCCTGCTCGCGGCTGAACGGCTGCGCTTTTTCTTTCTTGGCGGCGCTGGCCGGCGTCTCGTCCTCGTCCAATTCCATCTCGTCGGGGCCGACGCCGGGCGTGGCCCCGACCTCTAAGCTCGCATTCGCTCCGTCTTCCCCATCTGGCTTGTTTTGCGCGTCGGCAGACTCGGTCCACTGATGCGGTGTCTGGCCTTCTGACGCGACGGACTGCTCCCGCTTGCCAATCCTCTTCTGCGTCTTCTTCGAGGGTTGTGACTTTTTGGACACCGCTCCCGTCTTCTTGTTCTTGGCGTCCTTCAGTTTGTCTTTGTCCGGGTTGGGCCACTCGACATCCTGATCGAAGTCGATCCTATCAACCGTAACCCATTCGTCTAATCGCTTGTTGAAGTTATCAAAGTTACAATAGAATTGCTTGCCACTTTTGGTTTCCCTTATGCTGAGGATCTCGGCGCGCCGTGGTTGCCCATCTTTTGTGACGAGGGCGATGCATCCGATCCTGCGATGCGATGCAGTTAGTTATGGCCAGAAAGCGGTTTGCGTCCACCAGTCGAAACGTACTTGAGCGTATCGGGCGTCGCCTTGCTCTTCTGCATTGGTTCATTTGAGCCAACCTCGGCTTCTCCGTTAGTAGCGCCCGGACTCATGATGAATGTTGATGGAATAACGGCGAGTCGTGATGAAACTTGATGCTGAACGGGAAGTTCGAGCGTTTTGGCTTAGGGAGCGTGGGAGCGTTGGAGGGGCAGAATTCCCCGTTAAGCAAATTTGAGTGGGTCCCAGAACCTTGATGGCTTTCCAGCGGGCGCGCTAGGCCCTTGCAAAGGAACGCAGCAGCGCCCCACTTCACATGCAGTGGCATCCCAGGCATTTGCTGCAGACTCGCTCCGTCTCTTCTCGAACTTCATCGATGGTCTTTGCCTGAATAATACCAACAACGCCAACAACACACAACAACACAACCAAGAATGATGCACAATTTTACAGGAATTACCAACGGTTGAGCCGCAATGATAGAACTTTCGGCAAATTGGAAAAAGCTGCAAGCCAAGATCAAGGCCGAGTCGGCCTCGAAGCCTGCAGCACCGAAACGAAAAGCGGACGGCAGCGTTCCTGAGCAGGCCAAGGAAGGGCCGAGGAAAAAAAGGAAGCGGCAGCAGGACCAGGGGCGGAAGGCGGCTCAGCCGTCAAAGGATTCCTCAAAAGGTGACCAGTCCAAAGCCAAAGCCCCCATGGGCAACACGCAATCCTCCAAGATTGACGCCGTACCCCACAAACACGGCATCTCGCCCTCGCTCGCCGTCTGGGCAGCGGACAACGACATCTCGCCAGAGTCCATAGCGGAAGCTTATGGCCTCGGCCTCCGAGGCAACTCCCTGCTCTCGACGGACAACCCGGGCCGCCCAAATGAAGGACTAGCCCCTGAGGTCCAGGTTGGCAAGTATATCGCCATCGACTGCGAGATGGTCGGGGTGGGAGACGGCGGGTATGAAGATGCGCTGGCAAGGGTAAGCGTGGTGGACTTCCACGGGAAGCAGGTCTACGATTCTTACGTGAAGCCGCGCCAACGCGTGGTCGACTGGCGGACGCATGTCAGTGGCGTGGCACCGAAGCACATGGCAAACGCAAGGACGTTTGACGAGGTTCAGGCGCAGATTGCCGAGCTCCTGAAAGGGCGGATTGTGGTGGGACACGACGTCAAGCACGATCTGCGGGTGTTGGAGTTGGACCACCCGGGCAAGATGATCCGGGACACGGCCAAGTTCTCCGGGTTTAGGAAGTACGGGAACGGGGGGAAGCCCGCGCTGCGGGTTTTGGCGCGGGAGCTGCTGGGCGTCGAGATCCAGGCAGGGAAACACTCGAGTTTAGAGGATGCGCGGGTTGCAATGTTGCTGTTCAGGAAACACAAGCCGGCGTTCGACGTGGAGCATGCCAACCGGTATCCGGACGAGGCGAAGTCGAAACCGAAGAAGGGTAGCAAGGGGAAGAAGACGAAAAAACGCTGATCAATGCTGCTCGTCTTGCTTATGCCGCTCCACGGCTCGTGCTCGATCACCAATGAGGAAGAGGAAAGGCCACCACACGATTCGACTTGCTTGCCCATGAAGTTCCCTGTGCCATCGTTACCGGAGCCATCACCGATTCTTAGAGGGGAATATCCTCCATCAGTTCCATGGCACCCTCTCTGCCGACGGTGATGATGACGTCGCCAAGCGTCTTGGTCAGAAAACCGGCCTCACAGTACGAGAAGTAGTACTAGCTTGTCAGCGAAATAATCAGTCACTTGGGTGTGTGACCTGGAGCCTACCTCCCACTTTCTCCGAAACACATCAAGCTCCTCCTCCCTCGTATCCGGATGTTTCGCAGCGAGGACCTGGCGGATCTTGGCGTCATAATTGGCGAGGAATCTCTCCCTCCACAGGCGGAGGGTCCGGGCGTAATGGCCTCCGATATTTGCGACGGATTCGACGATGAGCGTGCCATTGGACTCGGCGGTGATATGGTCCAGCAGCTGCGTGATAGACGGGAGATAGCCGCCCGGGAATATGTACCGGTTGATGAAGCTAGAGTCAGTCGTTAGCGCTCCTCTCTCTCTCTCTCTCTCTCTCTCTCTCTCTCTCTCTCTCTCTCTCTCTCTCCCTCTCTCTTCCCCCCTCCCCGGCACTCAATTGAGACTCACTCTTCCCTTTCCTCGTACGCCGCCTGCCTTCCCTCGGGCATGGTGATACACTGCAGCACAGCTATGCCGCCCTCCCTCTTTAACAAGCGGTGCACGACCCCGAAGTACGCGCCCAAATGCTCCTTACCGACCGCCTCGACCATCTCGATCGAGACAATCTTGTCGTAACCGCCGGGGACGGCCGGGATGGCCCGATAGTCGAGCAGCAAGACGTCGACCTTGTCTCCCAGCCCCTCCCGCCGCACCCTCTCCTCGACCCAGGCCTTCTGCTCCCTCGACAGCGTCGCCGTCGTCACGCGACAGCCGGTCGTCTTGACGGCCTCGATGGCGAACGAACCCCACCCGGTGCCGATCTCCAGCACGTGGTCGCCGCGCTTGATGCGCGCCGAGGCGATGACGCGATGGATCTTGCGGAACTGCGCCGCCTCCAGCGTCTCCTCCTCCTCGTCCGTTTCCTCGTCGCCGTTGTCGTTTCTGTCGTCGTCGTCGGCGACGACGGAGTTGCTGCGGCGGGGAAGAGGAGCCCAGACGGGGCAGGAGTACGTCATGTCGGCGGACAGGAAGGCGGCGAAGAGGGCGTTTCCGAGGTCGTAGTGCGCCGAGGCGTTGAGGAGGGCGGTCTCGGCCGTATTGCTCCGCGCCCTCGTCGTCATCGTCCTCCCCGTGATCCCGGACGAGCAGCCGAGGAGGAGGAGGGATAGAGCGGTGCTGAGCAACGGGGAGGACGGGCGGGTGCTGCCGTTGTTGAGGCGGGCGCGGTTGAGGATGAAGAGGCGGAAGAAGGCAGTCAGATCCGAGCAGACGACCTCGCGGAGGAGGTAGGACTCGGCGAAGCCCATGTCGGCGAGCAGGAGGAGGCGCAGGTAGAAGTTAGGGGAGGTCACGGTCAGGGTGACGGCGGGGTTAGCGTGTCCATCGGCAAAGGATCGGCTATTGCCGTTGGGTACTGATGCGGTGTTTTTGTCGAGGTCCGGGGACTCTAGTGGCCGGCCAAAGACGTGGCGCTCTCGGTGATGGTCGTCGATAAGGATTAAGGTGCCGACCTCGATGGAAGAGAGCAGGCTCAGGATGGCCGGCTTAGCGATGGCAATGGCTGGCCCATAGGTGAGGTGGATGAGCTTGTCGCGAAGGTTAGCTGACATGTCAGAGAGCGCCTGTGAGAGATGGCCGATCAGGCCCGGACGCGACGATGACGATGACGATGCCATGGAGGCGATGGTCGGCGATGGTCGGCGATGGTCGGTGGTGTTACAGAAGAACTTGATTCGAACAACAACTGGTATCAACTTGCCAGCCCTATGATAGCTGCACGTGATGGAGATTTGGGTTTGTTTCCGACTTCTGAGTTGCCAAAAAGATCCATAATTGCAAGCATGTGTGCCCTCGCACAGAGTGGAAGGAGCGCGCCGGTTCTAGTGAGAGAAAAGGGGTGCGTGACTATGGTGACTCCGTCCATGTGACCTTCTTTATCCCCAAGGCCAGCCGAAAAATCCAGCGGGTTGGTTCAGATGGTGAGAGATCGAGCCAGCCCTCATCCTTAACCTGCAATGGAATCTCGAAATAGGAGTCAACTCCCTCGGCATGTACATACACCGCATCTACTCAACAAGGGTATGGTCTTTTTTTGGGTAGTCGGGAAACAGAAAGATTCGCGGATGGTTAATTATGTACTCTGTTTCTTCAAAATCCCGGGTCTCTCTCTCTCCACGGCCCTCATTCCTTCAGATCCCGGGCCCTTCATAGTCGATGAGGGAGGGTATCGTAAATGTAGAAGGACATTGTTTGGCATGATATCCTAACTGACATAATAAGCCCAGTGGATTGATACTGCTCTTGTTCGTCACGCTTGTACAGCACGACGGCAAATACAGTACAGTGAACTACGACAATAGATTCCATCAGATACCGCGACCGCGACATCTTTGGTTACGGGAATGTAGTGGCTGAAGTGGAGGGCTCCGGGCAGCATATCGATCTCCCATTGTGCGCCAAGTGGCGGTTTAATCCAAATGAATGACCCTTACGTTATTTTATACGTTAATCAAATATGACGAGCATTGTATCTCACAAGCAAAGGTTGTTCAACCGAGGTGAAAGCGTTGTCTTGTAATGTACCACGAAGTTCGTGATTGAACTGAAGCCTGATTTAAATGGTTAGTTATCTGATGGCCTCAGTTCTTCAATAAGTTAACAGAGTGCAACCCAGGCCCTCCCGGTGCCCCACATGCTTAACCGGAACCCCTGCAACTTTCCAGAGCGGCAGAGCGCAGGCGCGTCAACCGCGTTCCACTTAAACTTCGCTTCACCAACGCGTCTTATCATCTCTCGGCCCGGGACCAACTGCCGGAACAGAGCGGACCCAAAATGTCACAACCGATGCTCAGCGTCAGATCTGAAAAGCCTTTGGCAGATATCCCCAAGGCGACACCGCACGTCCTCCCGTGCCGCGTCCATCACAACGGCGCCGCCGAGCCTGCCCATCCCTTCTGGAACCCCCGAGTCAACGAGGGTTAGGATCCTGTTCAGTAAAGGCCGAGAGAGAGAGAGAGATGAGAGAAGAGCCCCTTAACTGACTCGCTGTTTTTGCCGCTAGCCGGGACCCGCACCGCTTATTTTCGGGGACGCAAGCTCCGGGGCACCGCCGCGAAGCTGCCAGATAACTACCGCGGCGTCGTCGCGACCGTGTCTGCGCCGAAGCAGCCATCCAGGCGGCCCGAGGAAGCCGACGTCATCGACCTCGAGCCCGAGGCTCCCCCCCAGGGCTCCCTGCAGGTCCAGGCCGAGTTTGACGAGATGGTCGTCTGGGGCCACGAGCAGCCCGTCGACGCCGCTGCTGACCCGTACCTGCGGGGGGTTGAGGAATGGCTGGCACTCGCAGACAAGGCATGACCTGACCACCTATACCGCACTGCACCTGCACGCCATTCTTGCTAACGCTGCTATGCTCCTAGATTCACTCGTACCCCGATCCTTCGACCGAGGAGAAGCGATGAGGCAGCGGGGGAGGATGTGGCCCATGCCACACCCCATGCATACAAGCTCCTGTCAAGACGACTCGCCGTCCCTATTTTGAGATTCGTGAAGTACGCGGATAGCACGATCCAGGATCCAGTAGAAATCCTCACCATATCCCCCTTCTGTTTACTTGAACACCTGTGCATCCCCGTGGGCGTCCTCCTTCCGGGCCTCGTCGTCACCCTCCCCCCGCAACACCCTCCTCAGCACCGTTGCCAACCTGTCTATCCCCTCCACGATGTCCTCCTCGTCCGCCCACGAGTAGGACAGCCTCAAGTTCCTCGGGAACCTCGCCGAGTCTTCATCCCCCGCCACCTCGAAGATCTGGCCCGGCGCCACTATCAGGTCCTCTTCCGCCCTCGCCCGCTCCGCGACCACCGCGGAATCCACTCCTTCCGGCAGCGTCAGCCACAAAAAGTAGCCGCCGTACACTTCTTCCCTGCCGTCCCCGACCTCCGCGTCTCCACACCGCTCTCCGCTGCTGCTGCTGCTGCTGCTGCTGCTGCTGCTACTACTACTACTACTACTACTACCATCACCGCGAGAAAACCCGACGCCCTGCCCGGCGCCGCGGACGCTATTGCCGCCCCAGACGGTGACGCCGAGGGGCGCGAGGAAGCGGGCGATGGCGTCGAGGGCGAGGGCGTGGCGGCGGCGGAGGGCGGGGCGGACGACGGTGTCGACGTGGCGGGCGACGCGGCCGGCGGCGAGGGCGCGCCAGACGACGGCGGCGGCGAACTGGCTGGCGGCGCCGCCGCTGCGGTTGGTGCCCGTGACGGAGAAGCCGTAGGCGAAGTCGGCCGACGCGTGGATCCAGCCCGTGCGCACGCCCGGCCCGACCAGCTTGGAGAAGGACGCGTTCGAGATGGCGTGCGAGAAGACCTTGCCGCTGCCCGCCGGGTTGTGCCGCGACGGCGGCAGGGCCGCGTCGATCTGCGAGAGCAGAGGCAGCAGCGGCGGCCGCGGCGGCACCGGCACCGGGAACGGGAGGGAAGACAGAGGCGTGACCGGCCACTGGAGCAAGTCGTAGACGTCGTCGCTGATGATGAGCGCGTCGTACTCGCGGGCGAGGTGGACCAGCTGCTCGCGGCGGGCCAGGGACATGGTCTTGCCGGAGGGGTTGGCGCACGTCGCGACGAGGTAGATGACGTGGCGGTACAGCTTGCGGTCTGGGTATGGGTTCTTGAGGGGGCGGTTCTTGCATGAGGGAGTAAAGAGGTGCGGAGGCCGACATGTTAGTATCTGGAATAAGGGGTTTGTATACAACTAGAGATTAGGAGGGAGAGAGAGGCAAGGGGAACATATACAAAAAAAAAAAAAGAAAAAAAGAAAAGAAAAAACATAACATAACATAACATACCTCCCATGGTTCCGCCTCACACTCCTTCAGCCGCCTCTCCAACACACCCACGTCCACGCCCCCCTCGTCCTCGGGCAGCGCCCTCAGCCTGCCGCGGAACCCGTTGTCCTCAAAGATGGGACAGGCCATGAAGTAGCAGGGCGCGGCCACCCACACGGCGCGCGTGTACCCGGGGTCCGTGAACGACTGCAGCACGCAGGCCAGGCTCTGGCTCGCGCCGCCCGTGATGGTGATCTCGTCGGCCGATATCCCGGCCCCGCCGCCGCTCCCGTCACCACTACCACCACCACCACCACCACCACCACCACCACCACCACCACCACCATCGCTACCACGCCCGCCTTTTTCGGGTGGTGGTGACCCTGGTGACCCGGGGGGGGTATACCTCGGGTACAGCTCGCTCAGCCACCGCGCCACCTCCTCCCTCAGCGGCTGGTACCCCGGGTCGATTCCGTACTGCAGCACGGGCACGGCGACGGCCGAGTCCGAGAGGACGTAGTTTGTTGCCTCCTGCAGGTCGGCCGCGGGGAGGAGACTGGGAGCCGGCCAGCCGCGGAGGAGGTTGATCAGCTTCTTTTTCTGTGCTAGCTTCACTCCCTTGAAAAGGCCACCGCCGTCAGAGGCAGTACCTCCTCTACTGCTGTCGTTATTGACATTGTTGTTGTTGTTGTCGTCGTCGCTGCTGCTGCCGCCGCCGGTGCTGGCATTGGTAATGGTCGCCATATTGGAGGTCGAGATCCGAATTGAGGATCTTTGAGACCGGGGGCGGTGGCGCCGAAAAATGAGATGAGTGATGACTAGTGTTAAGTAGTCGGGAAGCACGTGGTTGTGTGAGAGGTGAGAGGAAATGAACTCGATGAGGGGAACCCGAGTGAGCGGAGACGCGGCCAGCGGGGCAACTCCATTAAGGAGAGAAAGTCCCATGAAGCAACGATAAACCGCGATTGCGCTGCTCTCACCATATCTCTTTAATGGACACACTACATTGACAAGAGCCGCACTAAACGCTCAACGCGCAACGGCTTCTCATCTCGGCCATAGTCCAAAAAGGTTGACGACAGAGAGGGGCCAGATAACGTCACGCCAAAAATTATGTCTCAAGTCAACCGAGCAAAGTCACAACCCGCAAACAAACCGTAAAAAGGACCTCGATCATGATACGTTTTTTTTTTGGTCTCGAGACCTAAAACTGTCAACTGCAACTGCACCAGCCCATTCGTACTGTCATGCCCCGGCCCATCACCACATATCGTTGTGGCTGACACTGCAAGGCAGAGAGCAATCCATCATCCCGTCTGTCCACATCAATATGGGACAAGTATCCTTGCTTCTCCGGTCTATCTCAGAGGCCAGACACACACGCACAAACACTCAAGACATTCATCGTTTTTCCCGTTTTAGCTGGTCAGCAGCCTGGCTAGTGTTGGTCGCCAAGGCCCAGATCGCAAAATCCAGTACGAGCAACCGATTGCTTTGTCCCTGTCCCTGTCCCCGTGCTCTCCTTCTGATCCATGTCATGCCCGTCCACGCCCACATCGTCACCGTTGGAGACTCGAGCGTGCGGCCTTAGCTGCCCGCCTGCTATCAGGCTGCGTCATAGTATGTAAACCGACGAGCTCGTTGCCCGTATTCGTGTCCTGTAATCGTCTCATCCATCCTCTAAGACGAGATGGGACAGACCCGGGGGGGTTGCTGCAAGCGACCAGAGAAGCAGCCACGTCGCAAGGAGAGGGTAATAGAGAGAGACCCCGAGGAAAGAGTAGAAGAAAAAAAAAGGAAGAAAACAAAAGTACACTGCTGCTAGTATCGCGCAGCGATATCAAAATGGAGGGCAGACCAACGGTTCAACGTTACCTACCCAGGTAACTTGTGCATGGGTGCCACCGTTGTGCCGTGGGGCAGAGCGTCGTCATCCAAGTATGACAGCTCGAGTGTCTTAAAGTGGTCTGGGCAAACTTCCCGACAACTGTTCCTTTTGTCTCGCGGCCCAGACCTAAAATGGCGATGTTATTCAAATCATGCCTGGATTTGGGAGGCCGCATGACGCGACCAGTTTTCGCGTCCCCGATAACCACCTCGGTGGTTTCTGCCGTGCGAGTTGGAGCCCGAGGCGCCGTCGCGTTGCTCCCCCGGATAGGAGGAAGACCCGTCCCGCCCCTTGCCCTGCCTATGCTGAGCCGACGAGTTATGCCGGCCGCCGCGCGGTCCTCCCCGACGCGGATTGCTGCGCGTCCGGCCAAACGGAACCGTGATAGTCTTGCTCTCGGTCCCTGGAATGCAGATACGCCACACGTTTCCAGCCCCCGACACGTCGACGGGGAAGCTGATCGGTTCCGCACTGAGCACGGTAGGCCAAAGCTTCTTGCTAAGGGGCTTCGGTGCGGGGCTAGGTTGCCATGCCATCTCTGGAACCGTCTTAGGAAGCCTGATAGGAGGGACAGACCCCATTTCCTGCTCTTCAAAGCACTCCTCGGCCATCACCTTGGTGGTAGCCAACCCTTCCACCCCGGCGTCGGGAGCCACTGGTTCGGGAACCGACGACTCCTGCTGTTTTTGGGGGGGAGCCTGGACGTCACTTGCTGCAGTCCTGGACGGGTGCACCTTGCGGTCACCCAGCAGGTTGTCGATCTTGGCCTGCCACGGGTTTTCCGGCTTGTGAGTAGATGCGCGCGGCCCATCCGCTTCTTTGTAGGCCGGCTGTGATGCCCAGGCAAAGCTGGGCCCCTGGGACCTTGAGGAGCCAGCAGCGGTCCGGTTAGCCTCTGGCGCGCTCGTCTTTGATTCCGAAGCCGCTGGTGGGAGTCGTACGATCGGGTGCGGTCGCGGTAACGATACGTGTGGGTGGGTTGCGTCGCCGTCGAATGCCGGGTGGCCGGCCATATCGGGAGGGGGAGGGGATGGAGCGTTGTGCCGTAACGCTTCCGCAGTCGGTTCTGGACGGACGTCACGAGCGTCTTGACGGGCATCGCGAGCCGGGAAGAAGCGCGAGCCCCTTCCAGGCGGCACCGCCGTCTTTGTGCCAATCATGGATGCTGACGCCATATCGTGGGCAGGTATGGTGCTCTGAGGGAGCTGACTGTACTCGGACGAATCGCCACCCGGCACCGACGGCGCTTGCTGGGAGGCCGAGGGCTTAGGTTCGGCAGAACCAGCCCACGGGTTCTCTTTCCCGATGTGTATGGTTTGCTTCGGTGCGCCCTCGGTACGCACTCCATTCTCGTCAAGCCTCGTTGGACGCCAAGTGTCTTTGATAGCAGGCTGGGCTTCCGCAAGGGAGCGACCTTCTGCTTGCAACCGACGCTCCCTGTCGTCCTGTTGAGAATTGAGCATCTCCGAGAACCTGTCGTCGTTGGCACGAACAGCAGCGGCCCAAGGATTGTCCTTCATGTCGTGTTCACCGGTGCTCCTGGGTGCCTGCGGCTGTCTCGGGGGCCCGATCGGTGGCTGCCAGGGGGCGGCCGAAGTCATATTGGTCTGCGACGGGCCAGCAGCGCGGACGCTGCTCGGCGGTGCAATCGGTCCAGGTCCCGAGGGGGGTGGTGGTGCCCCAATTTCGGTCACAAAAGTCCCATTTCCTAGGCTTCGGTTGTTATTGTTGTTCGGAGCAGCCCATACATTCTTGGTCGAAGGCTGGGGTCCCCAGACCGCCGCCGGTCGATCACCCTGCCGCGGCGCAGTTGCCCAAGGGTGAGGTTGCGGGCGAGATTCGGCACCATCGGGCTTTGAAACGGTCTGTGCTGCCGGTTCGGTGGACTGGATGGGTTGAGTGGGAGGTTGCTTGGCAGGTTGCGGTTGCGGCGTGACGGCCTGGGGAGCCTCCTTTTGTGCTTCCTGCGATCGCTCCGGCGCTGGTTTTTCAGAGTGCGTAGGCTCCCGCGATTGAATCTGCGTCGGAGTGGAGGCTTGATCCTTAGCTGCCGCTTTTTTGCTTTTGCTCGTCTCCGGGGGTGGCCCCAGTGCCTCCAGTTTCAGGCGAATCCGTTCCCTGCGAGCCGCCTCTTCCCTGGCCTCTTCCTCCTGCCGACGCTTCAGAGCGAGCTCCCGACGCTCGCGCATCAACCTCTTCTGCAGCTCAATGTCATCCTCGGTAATGGGGGCGACCGGCGTGATCGTAGGCGAGGGCTGGACCGGGGGGGGCATGGTGCGGCCGGCAGGGCCCGTTCCACTTGAATAGGGCGTCGCATGGGCCGTTCCAGGAGAAGGTCTGGGCCCAAACGCATGGCCATGCTGGGAGCCGCCCTGAGCGCCAGAGGGCGAGAAGTTTCTCGGCGAGGCGGGGCTCTCGCTTCCTGCAGTCGTGGATGCGCGACGGGCGTTGATCAGCTCGGGCGGGGGAAGTGGATGTTCGGCACCTTTGAGTCGTTGCCAGCTACCGCTTCCGCCGGGGATGTTCGAGGATCCTCGTCTCCGCTCTTCCGGTCCCTGATGCTCGTTTCTGCCCGGCTGAAGGCCCCCCGAGTATTCCGTAGGCCCTTGCTGTTCGTGATGTGGTGGCCGCTGCATGACCGCGGGATGCCGTCCGTACTGCGGCTCCTGGCGCATCGGACCACGGCGGTCTGGAGCTGGTTCATAGCGGCCAGACTGCGAGTTGAAAAGTTCCCTGTTGCCTCCCTGGGGCCCGTCTCGCCAAGGGGTTCGGCTGAAGTCGTCTGCCGCAATCTCCTTGGGTGGCGGCTGACTACGTATTTGGTTCGTGCGGGCGTCACCGGAATTCGGTTGTGGTCTTGGTCCCGTTTGAGCCTCCACCGCCGCTGGAGAGACCCTCTCGATCTTGGGTAGGGGCGCCCATGGCGACTTGGTCGGCGCGGGCGGAGGCGGTGGCTTCGCCACCAGAGTCGGCTTTTCAGGCGCACCCTTCAGTACGAGCCCCTTTCCGGAACCGAGGACCCCAGGCTTGACGGATGGCGAGCTGCTCGGGCTCGAGGCTTTGGTACTCTCCGCGGGCGCATTGTCCTTCGAAGCTGGCTGGTTTTTTGACTCTGATGCGGGCGCGTTGGCGGGCGGTCCCTCGGGATGCGTGATGGCAACCTTGGTGCCGTCTTTCCACGTGATGGTATCGGGAGCCCAATCATCGTCATCGTCTTCGATATCGGCCCAGTTGGAGTGGCCCTTTGAGGAGTCAGACTGGAGTCGCGAGGCCATGTGGATTCCATATTTTCTGAGCTCCTCATCGGTATACTTCTTCGGCTCCGGTGGAGGGGCGGCTGTGCGTTTTGTTAGTCTTTACCTACGTCAAGGGCCAGCGTTACCTCGGGCAATTGGTTGCTCACGTCGATTCTTGTTCCAGACAGCGCTCGGGTCAGGAGCCGGCTTTCCCCCGTTTCCCCCGGAACTCTTCGTAATCAAACCGCTACCGACTTTAGCAACCAGCCTCGGCCGGCTCGTTGTCGTGGTGCCCGGAGCGGGGGACGCGGCGCTGGTCGTTGGGGCCGCCTTCTCGGCAGCCTTGGGCTGAGTGCCCGGGGCGGGGGTTTTGGAAGTGAGAAAGGTTTTATTGACGTTGATTGCTTTGAAAGATGTCGGCTTTTTGACGGACGAAGAGGCGCGGCCTTGGCTCTTCGCGTCGTCCTTGGTCTTTGACGCATCTGATCTGGCAGCCTCGTTGTCGGATCCTCCACTAATGCTAACTTCTGTCGAATTCACCAAATCGTCGACGATATCGGATATGTGCTTGTTCTCGAGCTCGTCCGTCGCGGCAGCGGAGGCCTCGCCGTTTACGTGCGGCTGTTTGGAATCGACATTTTGCGAGTCGGAGTCGACCTTGATTGTCTGCAGGTGGCGCGGGGCCGCTGCGGTTAGCGGCGACGAGCGAGCACCGACGGGGGCCGGGGAGAAGAAAAATGAGAACTAGGACTTACGGGCTCGGTGGAAGAAGTTAGAGTAGCTTCATCAGATCGCTGGTTGGGTGACTCAGTTGCCATCCTACGGTCGTCGGGGACGTTGGCGATCGGGTTACGAGAATGTGACCGATTGCGCGTCGCGATAGTGGTGGGTAATTGGGGGGCCTAAAAGGATGGTGGGCTAGTGTATCTGGAGCAGAACGAAAGGTATTCGGTCAGCAACCAGTGTCGGCAGAGCGGGAGGGCGCAAAGCCAAAGAGAAATCCAAATGCTGCTTCTGGACAGAATGTCGATGGCTGGCGCAGACTTGGCTGTGCGACGCCGCGAAATGTGGGGACCTACCCCCTTCTCCCTAGAAATTCTGTTTGCGAGGACCGAGGTTTTGGGGATAATCCCTCTGTTTGGGTCGGACGGTCGCTAGGGTAAAATGAAGGTAAAGGGAAGGAAAGGTCAGGTGTTTTTGGTGGGGGGTGTCGGTTGGAGGGGGGAAGGGTTGCAGGAGTTTGTTATCCTCTTGTCGAGGTGATGCGGGCTGGCTGATTCTCTCTTTTCGCCGGCTGACTGGCGACTCGGACGAGAGAGCGGATGATGAAGGTCAGAGCTGGTACGGTTACCATTTAGGGATTAGCGCAAAGCAATGGCCCACTCACAGCCCACGGGTGCCACGAAGGGCACCCTTCCAAACCCACAACAAAGCCCACCCATGAGACAGCAAGAGGCGCTGCACTGGGCACTGCTCAACTCTCATCACAGGTCAGTGGGCTTCATTTGAGATTCTGACTCAAGGTGATCCGGAAAAGCCAGAGGGGCGGAATATGAATACATGAAAACAGCAGTCAAACGACCTAATTATGCGTTTGTACATGCACTCTACAATGACCCTCTCGCTCTAGGCCGATGGCATGCTGTGGTCAAAGAAATCTGGGTAGGCTCGGTTCTTCGAAGAGCTGTCCGCAATGCCACTTCGAATTGGTCAGGAGATTGCAAGGCGAGAAAAAGCGTGACTTGAATCCCGCTTCACACGGATGGCCGAAACAACATCGTTTCCGCAGCAAACTGAACATGGCCTCTTAACGTCTGCAAGCTTCTTCTCTTTCAAAGAACGTGTACTCGGACCATGACACATGGCGGCCAAGCCTGGTAACCGTGACACGGGGATAATGAAGAAAAGTTTGTTGCAGTGCACGCTAGGCACCCTGTCTATTGAAACAATGGTTTATTTACACGCCTGGGACATCGCTAACCCAAAACACCCTGCAACGTGGTGCTTAATGGGCGTTGTTCTTGTGGTGGCCTGGAACTTAATGAGCAATCAACGTTTTAAGGGACGACCATGTAGCACAAACTTACGGAGATGGAAGTAGTAGTTCTGGGCGTAGCCAACAACAAGTAGGAAGACGATAGCCTGAACGATGGCTAGAGAAAAAAAATGTTAGTCTCCGCTTGTCCCCAATCTCTCGCTAGGACAATGGCCACATACGCTTCGCCGACGGGTTCTTGCCAAAGTGCTTGGCCTGGTATCTGCCGAGAATACCAGTGGGCTTGACCTCGGGAGCCGGGCCACGGGGAAGCTTCTCGTAGAAGCTGACGACGCGCTGCATGCGGACAGCATCAGGGGCAGCACCAATGGCCTGCGCTCAAAGTTAGCCAGCAGAATTTTTTTGATCCTCCGTTTCTTCCCATCCCGATTGTCCGGCATTGCAAAACGCCCCCTTCCCTCGGCCCTCCACGTCCCTGCGCAAAGTGCAGGAGCTCTTGCCGTTTTCGCCGGGTCCCGGACGGCTCGGTAGATAGCTCGAGGAGTGCGAGGCTCGACAGGAAAGAATGACGCACCTTCGGAGAAGCGACCTAAGCCCTAACCGTTAGCAACCCTTCAGGCCCTCTTGTTATAGCCCACGGGCAACCTACCTTGGGCGGGATCAGGGTCGAAAGCGCCCGGCGGGTGACGTAGCTCATTTTGGCAGAATGTGTCGCGCGCGCTCGCAAACTCGTCGAAAAATCGATGAAGGGGACGAATGCCAATCGAGTCGCGGGTCCGGCTCAATTGGGGGAGGCGAGTCGTCGTTCGAAGGAGTTGAGCTGTTAAAGACGTCCGGTTCCTGATTGAGAGCGGGAAAACCATCACAGCGGCCCTCGCCGGCAGAGGTTGTTGCGCGGTTCTTTCCGGCCGACCAATCAGACGACGTTAGGTGGGGCCACCCGTCAACTGGAGCACTGGCCCGTTCGTCACAACGTCGAGTCGAACTAATCGCCTCGTTCTCAAGATCCAGCTTCAGTTGCAGGCTGTTGGAGCTCGAGACCGTCGACCAATCCCGCACCCCTCCGATTCCCCGAAGAGAGGTGCGATTCACCATGTCCTCATTACGAACGACCGCCTCGGCCGCGCGGCTGCTGCGCACCGCGTCGCGCGCCCGCACCGCCGCTGTCCCCGCCGCGCGCCGCTACGAGAGCTCGACGGCGACGGCGGCGGCGACGAGTGTTCCGGCCAAAACCGAGCAGGAGAAGAAGGAGACCTCTCCGATGGCCACGCTCCCGCGGAATGCTCCCGACTATAACGTACCCATTGACATGGCGACCAAGTGCGAACCCCGCTGCCGCCCTCCGGGCGTCGTCCCCTGGGACTCGGCTGACCATTGAAAATGTAGCACCTTCACCCCGGTGCCGAAGCACGTCCAAGACGGCAGTGAGGAGAACGTTACCCCTGCTGGTCTTCTTTCCGGGGCGCCGATGGAGCTGCAGGCCAGGACAGTCCGGTACATTATCTCCCCCCAAACAAACCCCAATACCACAGCCGCTCGCGCGCTAACCTTCCAACCTCTCTCACGCAGCATCTACAAGCCCTCTAAGCCGGCCACCCAATCCGGCGAGCACGGCAGCAGCCGGTGGCGCATGGACTGGGATGTGCTGGGCAAGGGCCACCGGTGGGAGAACCCGTTGATGGGATGGCAGTCCTCGGGCGACTTCATGCAGGGCACCCACATCAACTTCAAGACCAAGGAAGACGCCATCGCCTTTGCCGAGAAGCAAGGGTACGAGTACTTTGTGCAGGAGCCCAATGAGCGCAAGTTTGTGCCGAAGGCCTACGCCAACAACTTTCTGTACTCGCCCGGCAAGCTCAAGCATATCCGCACCAAGTAAAAGGTATATATGGGAGGATGATGTGGGCGATGGGTTTGTTGTACATAGTGTGTCACCGTCATCCGGGAATATCGGTGCTCGCTGGTGGATTAGGGGTCTTCATTTCATAGAATGCGAGGCACTATGGAAGGTTGCGCAGATACAATGTAGGTGTTTGCTGTGCGCGCAGTGTTGCGGAACGCTGTAGACGTCTAATAGACTGTATCATGCTGAGGGGCGGTCCAAGCTCTTATATTATTCATTCCGAGCACACCACAGGTAAAAACTGTCATAACAACGCCATCATCATGCTTCCCCAGAATACCCATACCCGTGCCCATCCCTATTGAGGGACCATGTTCTAGTCTCCCCAGCGGTGCCATGCCCCTAACGCCTAAGCCCACCTGATAATACCCGCGCATACCCAAATAGTTCGCATCCGAAAAAGAAAAAAAAAAAAAAAGAACCTAAAGGGAAAGGAAACAGGTAAAGACGTCACCATTCCAGTCATACAAGCCATTACTCATGTTGTAATCATTGCCTCGTGGTCGCCCTCGCCAGCGCCGAGGCCCTCGGGACTGTCGGCCTTGAGACCTAGCTCGATGGACTCGGGCAGATCCTTCTTCTTGGCCCGAGCTGATGTCTCCGCCCAGGCCCGCATGCGCACCAACTGGCGGATAGCAGCCTCCCTGCGCTGGTTCTGCCGCAGGAGCATCGCCTCGTTGACCCTCGCCGCAGTGGTTCGACGAAGGTCCGGGCTGAGCAAGCTCGCGAGTTCCGGCCGCAGGTTCTTGTCGTGAGGAAAGATGACGAGCGCCATGGTCTGCTCAAGGTCCTCCAAGAACTCGCGGTTGGCAGCCGCGCGTGGGCCTAAATTCTTAGTTGCAAACTCCAAAGCTGGCGTGACGTCCCCGTTGTTGCACTGGCGGATGAGCTCAACCAGCTGCAGCCGGAGGAGCGAAAAGTGTAGCTTCGGGTCTGTGTCGAGCAGCTATATGCCGTGTTAGTTAGGGTCCTTGCTCCTCGGAGAGATGACAGCAATAACGGAACAAAAAAATTGTTGCTCATATACGATGTGGTTGTGTCTCATCATAGGCCGAAGCCTTAGCGTGGTGCATGTTGAAACTCGTGTTCAAATCATAGCAAAGCAGGGAACACAGAAAGCAGAAAGAGAACTTGAAGTCTCACCTCTGGATCCAGCTTGTTGAGGGCCGATATGGCCGCTTCGATGTTGCCGCTATGGATGGCATGCTGAATCTCCTGACGAGTCTGGACTGAAGGGTCCGGTTGCTGCGGCTGCAAGTTTGCCTCCTTACAGAACTTGGCAGCGGCATTGGGATACCCTTCCATCAACAGGTAGTCGAGAATCAGAGCATTGATATCGCTGGCCCAAGTCAGCATTGCACAACAAGAGTGCTATATCGCAAAAAACGGTGCGAGAGCAGAATAGATTGAGGCAATCAGGGGTTTAACGAGTATTGCAGAGTTTCTCCACATAATATTTTCGGAGAGATTCCCATTGATATGCAATCATCACTTTGCCGGAGGTTGTCTGCGAAGGCAAGGCAAAAAAGTACGGATGGCGCTCACCTCTTGGGCGCCTTGACCTCGGCGGCCCGTTTCTCGAACGCATGTTGTGGGGGCGTCGCGGTAGAGGTTGAGGAGTTCTGCTCACAAATTCAACATTAGGATCCATAATCGCCAGTATCAGAGCCGAAGCTGGCGGGAGGAGGCATACCATCCGGTCGAAGCTTTGTCGCAGTTGGGAGAGGACGGCGTCCCGGAAAGCCGAATCGAGGTCGAGCTCGCCAAGTTCTAGCGCTGCGCTCCAGCTGGACATATGCCTATCTGCTGGTGCGTTGCGCCTCACATCTGTCGTGCGTGTAGCTCAACCAACCCCCGATAGGCAGCTGAATTCTGATGGTTGACCAAGAGGGGGGAAAAAATTGATGCGAGAGTGGACTCGAGAGGGAAGCGGAGGGAGTGAAATTGGCCAAAGCCTGAAGCGAGCGAGCGAGAAATGCGTCAAAGCTTCCCTAATGTGGAGCCAAACCCGACGAGTCCCCAGCCTCAGTGCCAATAACTACTCCGTAGCTGAGGTAGTTACCTTATCGATGCGTGTGCCGCGCTGCCGCCGCCGCCCCAAGCCGAGCCGGCGGGCCACTGGCGTGGCAGCTGTGGATGGGTCCGGCAGTCGCTCAGCGGAGCCCCCGTAAGGAGTGCCCCGCACTGGCTTAGATAGCCCTAAGGAGGAAGAACTTGCCGCCTCACAGGGCTTTCCACTTCGTTGCCTGGGATGAAACGGACGAGGCAGCACGAACCAGGGACTTACCTCTTTCCGCGGAGTTGTGAGGATATTAGCTGCTCGGTTTCCGAGAAACTCGCGGAGCCCAAGTTGCAGACAGAACTCAAGCTCCTTGCAGCTGGGTACCTTGGTCCAGTCTCACTAACAGTCCGCATCCATCACCTGAACGCAGCTTCCCTGGCCGCCTCGGGCATAGACTTGCTCGATCCCATTAGCCCTTCCTTCTCAGCACAGAACTGAGCGGTTCCCACACCGACCGAGGTTTATACGCCCCAACCCACCTTGGGTATATAGGTACCCGCCAAACGAGCCGCCCCAATCATGCCGGCTCCTGAGGGCGGCGAATCCCCCGCCGCCAACGGCACGACAGCCCCCGAGACAGACGGCACGATCGCAACGAGGGCGCACTATGCGCCGCCATGGGCCGATGTCAGCATCATAGGCATCGCCGGCAGCTCTGGATCGGGCAAATCGACGCTGTCGCACGCCATCGTGAACAAGCTCAACCTGCCGTGGGTGGTCATCCTGTCCATCGTAAGTCATCATTAGACGGCGGGTCTCGGAGATGCACCGGACGGAGGCTTATCGGTTCCCACCCGCCCCGTTGGCACGATAGGATTCGTTCTACAAAAGCTTGGACGAGGAGTCCTCGCGGAAGGCGTTTCGGAGTGAGTACGATTTCGACGCGCCAGATGTAAGCCCACAGGCACCTCTAGCGTCCCGATCTGCCGGGCTCATGCGTCATCGCCGCAGGCCATAGATTTCGATGTCTTGGTAGACCGACTGCGTGATCTCAAAGCCGGGTAAGTGCATGGACACGCATCAGGCCTAGCTGGAGCTGATGACGCGGTCCGCCGTAGAAAACGTGCCGAGATTCCCGTATATTCTTTTGAGAAACACGCCCGGCTGGATAGGACGACGTCCATCTACTCGCCCCACGTCCTTATCCTTGAGGGCATCTTCGCCCTCTACGATCCTAGGGTCCTTGAGCTCCTGGATATGAAGGTGTGAAGAACAACGTAAAGCGACCCCATGCCCCCGTCACCCAGAGGCTGACGTGACCTGGGACCACAAAGATCTTCTGTGAGGCCGATGCAGACACCTGCCTGTCAAGGAGGAGTACGTTTTGTGTGTTGACTTAATACTTTCCCTGCAGCTGCTGACGTGGCGGCAGTATTGCGTGACCAGAGGGATCGCGGTCGAGATCTCGAGGGCATTATCAAGCAGTGGTTCACCTTTGTGAAGCCCAACTTTGAGAAGGTAAGCTTGCCGGCCCTTGCTCGAAAACCAAAATCCGTCTTGTTCATAGTTTCAACCGTGGTCTACGCTATAGTATGTCGATCCTCAGCGGAAGGTGGCCGATATCATTGTTCCCCGCGGCGTCGAGAACCATGTAGCCATGTGTAAGTGGGAGAGAACTGCTACAGACCAAAAAAACGCGTCGAGATCTGACCGGAGTAGCCATGGTTGTGCAGTTCATCCAGCAGAAGCTGCTCGAGAAATCAACCCACCATCGCGCAGCGCTTACCCGGCTAGAGCTCGAGGCGCAGTCAGAGAAGCTTTCTCCGAAGGTGACGATCATGAAGCAGACGCCACAGATGCAGGGCATGAACACCATCATCCACGACATTGACACGTCCAGCGAGGATTTCATCTTTTACTTTGACCGCCTCAGCGCCCTCCTGGTTGAGCAGTATGTCAACCTCAGCCCCCCTCCCCCCCATGACCCTCGGCCATTTTAAAACCGCGTGCAGACAATAATTGGGCCGGGTGCTAATCAACCAACCACAACGAACCGTAGGGCGCTGAACAACATCCCGTTCGTGCCAGTCGAGATTACGACTCCGCAGGCACACACCTACTCCGGGCTGCGGCCGCGGGGCGAGGTGTCGGCCGTCATCGTGCTACGGGGCGGGGCGGCGCTCGAGGCGGGCCTGCACCGGTGCATCACGGACTGCAAGACGGGCCGGATGCTGATCCAGAGCAACGTGCGGACGGGCGAGCCGGAGCTGCACTACCTGGTGCTGCCGCCCGACATCGACCGGCACGAGGCGGTCCTCCTGCTGGACGCGCAGATGAGCAGCGGCGGGTCGGCGCTGATGGCGGTGCAGGTGCTGGTGGACCACGGCGTCCGGGCCGACCGCATCGTCCTGGTCACGTACAGCGCCGGGCGGATGGGCCTGCACCGGCTGACCAAGGTGTTCCCCGACATCTCGGTCGTCGTCGGGCGGGTGGTGCCGGATATCGAGGAGCGGTGGGTGGAGAAGAGGTACTTTCGGTGCTAAGAAAGGGGATGGCGCTCGATTCATGCGGATCATGTTGTAGTGGTGAGAAGGGGCAGCATCCGAGATTCTGCATTGGCCTGGCGTTTTTTTCCCCTTCCCTTTTCTGTCATAAACTCGTTGGGACTGACAGATTAGATTGGAGATGCACCCTGTTTGATTTTTCAGTGGTTGGTTACACTTCAAGCTTCCTAGAAACGGCATATCAATTCATACTGAGAAGGTAAACAAATGCAGCATGGTCAAATCAGATTGGATGCTCTGAGTAATTAGGACCACCGACATACCTTTTCGAGATGAACCAGTGCTTGGCCAATATAACAATAGTCGCACTTTGAGCTTGTGGACTGGAAAAGGAAAATAAAGACAAAATATAAAATAAAGAAAGGCGCGAACGGGGAAGCTACCTCAGGAACCGTCATAATTAAATAAACTGCGAGCATGACGACCGTCCCTGCAGTTTGAATTCCAATCAACATGCCAAGGAGTCAAAACGGTCAGTAATTTAGTGGTCGTATGGGAGATGCTACCGTCCATCGAACTTCATTAAGTCTGGGAAGCCTCAACTTAAGTTACTGAACCTTATTAGGTGACTTTCATTTGTTAGCCATGCGTCAAATGGTCTAATTATGATCTGTCATGGAAACGGCGAAGGCATTCACAACCACAACACGCAATTTCTCCGAATGCCGTCCTTCGTCGGACTCGTATTTTTGAACTTCCAATACCTTTACTCTGGTTCTTTGGGAACGTCCTCGTATGTATCTTCATTTTCAGAACGTTCATTCCCTGTGTTGATTATATCGGGTTAGTTTGTCTTCTAACTTGCACACTAGGTAAATCTTGGCCTACATTCTCTGATCTTGGCGGTGAACAAGCCCCTGGCAGGAGCCCAAGCCAGCTCGAATGGCTTCCCTGGCTGGGGCTTCTTGAAGTTTACCTCGATGACGCTAAGCGGGGGTAGCTCAGCGGCCTCAGCCGCCGTTTTGTTGGGTACTGCTTTCCCTCCTTCTTCGTCTGCTTTTTTCTCTGCCTCCTCCTTGACTCCTTCTCCACATGGACGTCGTGAAAGCGACAAATTCTCGCCTGCCTACGGCAACAAAATTGAGCTCGCGAAGCTCCGTCTTGCTGTCAAACACGGCCTTGGCCACCATCTTTCCAAGGAAATGCCAGAATGGTCCAGGATAGTTCCAATCGTATTGGTAGCCGATGCATCGGAAGATATCCATTTGTCGCGAAATCGTCACTCTACCGGCACAGTCAACCTCATGCTATTAATGTCTCGAGATCATTTGGTTAATAACCGAGATCAGAGCTCACTGTATTACAACATGAGTAGTCCTATTCATGTCAAAGTCCTTGCATTGTTGGTCCGTCGTCGTAGCGCGAACTTCTGGGACAGGAGCATCGATGGCTACATCGTTTGATACTCCCAACGTAATGGGCCGTAGGGAGGGGTCATCGACCCGGATTTTTGAAGGGATTGGCGGAACAATTGGTGCATCCATGTTGTGGTCAGGCAGCCGCGGAGGCCACAGAAGTGTATTGTATGTGCCTTAGGCTGCGGAAATTGGGGGCGGAGGGCAAAGCTTCCTTCCGATTTAGATAATCCAGAGTCGCGATAAAATCACAGAAGGTCTGGTTTTCTGCCGCGGGTTGTTAGTGGTAATTATTAGAAATTGGAGTGCCGAACGCAGTAGGAGCTCCGGGAGCATTAAAAGCAGTGTCTGCAGTAGGTGGCTGTACGAAGGAAAGAGTACCTTGTTGAACTATCTACAAAGGAGACAAAAAGAGTGGTATTTATAGACAAAGGGACTGGCCAATGCGTTAAACAGCCTCATACAGCTGTGGCAAATGCATGGCTAATACGCTTAGAAGCTCTACAGCTTCCGACACACCCCCTAGTTAAACGCGGTAGTCGTTTAACTACGCTTTGTGGTAATACTGTTCCTGGTATTATATTCTTTGTCGCTCTTACCTTGATAGCTCCTTCAGGGGGCCCGCCTTCCGTATTCGGAAGTCTAAAAGAGTCAAGTATAGTAGAGCGATTCCTTTAAAGCTATAGTTTAAATATAGCCTCTATAATAGTAGTAGCGATAGGATTAATAGTTTTACGTATAATAATAATAAGATGACGCCTCCTACGCTCGAATCAATAGATGACTCGTCAGATGCGCCTATCGTAAATACTACGACGGCTAGTGGGTCGACTCCTACTCCTATAATGCCTCGAAAGTGTAAGCGTGCTAAAGCTTCTATATTATAAGTGCTCCTTTGTTCTATCGCTAATTTCGTGGTGTTTTAGCGATTCTACGAGTCTGGTGTTTTTAAGCAAATTTGTATAGTTTGGTTCCTTCTAATTGATTTAATGGTGACTTTGTTATAGTTTCTAGCGCTCTGCTAGTCGCGTCAAGATCGTTTAGGCTAACTAAACATAGTAATATTAAAGCTAGTAAGCTTTGTAAGGTACCCTATAGAATATATATATAGTTGGCTCTAGTAGGATATTCTTTTAACGAATATTATAATCATTCTAGTACTAGCTCCTACTACTATTATTATACTTATGGTTACTATAAATATAAGGATATATATATTAATTGCCTATATATCTAATGGCTCTTATAATACTTATACTAACTATAATGGTAGTCTTACTTCTTATATTAGGTTGGTAAAGGATTTGACGAAGGCTCTACTAGATAGAGCTAAGGCTTCTATAAGTCCTTAGATCCTGCCCTTTACCCCTAATATATAGGCGAGATAGAAGTGCTAATAGTTACGTATAGGATCTTAAGAAGTTATATATAGTTCTTTGGAATAACCTTAAACGTGCTAGCGTTTCCTCTAAGTAAGTTAAGGATGATACGGAGGAGTACGAGGTTGATAAGGCTAAACTCGTATGTTTTACGAAGATCGCCTGCTCCGTATATGATATTTTCCACTAGTTAGGAAAGATTAAGGAGGGTTATAAGGCTTGCGTTAGCGTTTCTAATAACGTGTCAAGTGCTATACCGTCTCCTAGTAAGGATAAAGGCAAGGGTAAAGCTATTAATCCCAGTGATGACTAATAGTAGAAGGTTATATAGATAGATTTAGGAGTACTAGGTAGAGTTTTAGGTACTTATATATATACCCTAGTTTGTTTTCTCGAATTTAACTTATTTGCTACCCCTTAGTTATATAAGCCTATAACTAATATCCTAAAGATTAAGGAGTACTCTCTAGCGCTCGAAAGCTTATTAGCTAAGTCATTTTATAAGCCTATCTACTAGTATCTAACTAGTTAATAGATATACTACTTTAAATATTCCTTTCGCCGCTTCCTAGTATAACTATATATTATAGATATCTATATACTATAGGCAAGTATTGATATGTTCGTTCTTAGCTATCACTAGTCTAATCGTTTACTAATTATTATAGTAGATATTCTAGGGTTCTCTAAGCTTAAGATCGATATCTGTAAATAGCCTTTTAAGCGCTATAGCCTCTCTTATTATAAGGGAGAGCGTTAGAAGTTCTACTTTAATGCTCGATATTATAATAGTATCCTAACGTAACGCCTTCTATATAATAGGACCACCGAATAGGAAGAAGATATATCCCTATAACGAATACTATATATCTAGATTATCTATATACGAAGCGTCCCCTATGATTATAAGCGTCGGACTATCTAGCGCTTGCTTACCTCTATACTAAATTAATAGGCAAGAGCTCCTAAACAGATATCTTACTACTTGCTATACCTCTAACAAGTAGTCTAGCCCTAGGTTAGTTAGATATTAGGATAGTACTAAATAGGTATATATAATATCTAGATATAGTATAACTATATAGTATAGGATTGATCTAATAAGCTCCTAATACTCTTTGATCTATATATTAATGGTACTCCCTTTGAACTTCTTTAGTTCTTTATAGCTTAAGGGAGTAGGTTCGTATACGCTAGGCATATCTAGTCTATATCTTCTTACTACCTTTCTAATATATTAGTTATAGACTAACTATATCTTATACGTAGGTTAGTCTCGAATCACCCTAATACCAAGGAACCAACTAATATTACCCTGCTTATAGACGTTATAACGAGCTTTGATTCCTTCTATTACGTGCTTAGCCACTATAGCGTTACTTTTATAGAAGAAGACTAAGAAGTCGTCAATATAGAAGATTGTCACGATGTGGCCGCATAAGGCGACCCGACAAGGCATACAGAACCAATCAGGAACCACAAGACCTAAGGACCAATCAGAAAGTGATCGCAGTGATCATAGTGATCGCACTTCGATCAAGGCGAGCACCTAAACAATGATCAAAGGATCGTAGCAGCGATTATACGATCGGAATCTAAGGGGGGAACACCTAGGAATAAGGGAACCAGACAAGTATATTAGATAGCTAGTCACTCGTTCTGGTAGACTCTAGAGTTCACCAGTAATAGTAACTTATATTATAGTACTTCTAATAGCATCGTACTACTATAAAGAGACAACCCTATTATTATAAACCCTTTGGCTTTACCAAATCTCTTAGACGACCTGTACACTTGTCCTATATCACTTACCTTCGTCTAAACCCTTTTAGAAGAAGTCTAAGTTAGGTTTGTTATATATTGCTATTACTCCCTTTGTTCTATTATGGTTTAGAACGGAGGTGACTTCGACCTCGATATCGATATAGCTACTAGCGTCACGGCCGAATAGCTGCTTGCCTAGCTTGGTTAACTCTAGTAGCGAATCTAGGAGTTAGACTAGAGAGATAAGGCTACCTAAGCTCGAATCAAGGAACTTAAGAACGGCGAAAAGTACTTATAGAAACTAGTTAATAAGGCCTACGCTAAAATCAAGGCACTCGAGACTACCAAAGTAAGCTATATTAAGATCGAACCACCTAGTAAGTACAGAGGAACTAAGGAGGACCTTGTAAGGTTTTTAACCAACCTCTGATCCTACTTCTGACTTAATAATAATAAGTTTCCGGATGACAAAGCCAAAGTCTTCTATATAGCTATAAGACTAGAGGGTAAGGCACTTAGATAGTTTGAACCTATATAGAATGACTATCTCACTAAGGAAGATAAGGACGACCGAGATACATTTATATAGGTAGTCTTTTAATCCTACGACCGTTTTGAAGAAGAGCTTTAGAAGGTCTTTAGCGATAAAGACGAGAAGATTTATATCTAAGAAAGGCTTACTAATCTCCGATAGACTAAGTTAGTAGCCTCCTATGCTATATAGTTTAGATAGGATATACTTAAGTCCTAGCTTAATAATAAGGCATTAATATAACTATTCTATAATAGCTTAAAGGAAAAGGTCAAAGATGAGCTATATAAGTATAACCAGCCTAAAACCCTAGACGAATATATTATATAGGCTATTAGAATCGACGATCAGCTCTACATATAGGAGTAATAGAAACAAGGTCAAATAAACAGAACTATAGTTAAGGCTAACGATAAGAAAAAGCGAGCGTATATTAGTACCTTATATAGGATGTATCCTAGAGCTATAGATATGGATATAGCATAGAAGTAGGACAAGAAGAAGACGGCTAAAGACAAGTCTAACGTTACTTACTATAACTACGGAAAGAAAGGATACTATAAGCGAGAATGTCGAAGCCTAAAGAAAGATTAGAAACTAGTCCTAGGAAAGGAAACTACAGTTATCGACGAAACCAAGGACGTCATCGAAGTAGTAGCTACAAGCTATAAAGATAGGGACAATGACACGGATAGTCCCGAATATAATAATAATGGCGAAGACGAATAGACGCCGTACTTCGAACTGGTCACTATAGACCTAGAAATAGGTATTGCCGAATAGGATATAGCAGGGGAGTATATACCACCGATTTCGATTCTCCTAGCCTTAAGGTAGTAGGGTTTTATAGTTATATAGAGGCGGGACGGATTATAGATAACCGATACCTAAGAAGTTGACTAACCTGGACCGAATATCCTGTTCCTTTAGGAATAGATCGAATGGTACTATAACGAAGTTTTCCGGCTTAATACGGAGTTACATGAATGGGATAAACGCCTGACTCGATTCACTTAGTAGAGCAAAGAGCTTAGGAATGAGATAAGGGAACTCCGACATATTATAGAGACTATTAAAGGGGAATAGCCTATAATGTATAATAGACCTGATAGTTATACCGAACATTTTAACGATTAGTAACTTAGCTATAATATATAAAACCCTAAGTACTAGTTTATATACACGAACCGTGGAAAAGACGAACGTACGTAGGAAAGCTACTAGAAGAAACATTTTTACCTTAGCATTAAGGCACCTATAGTCTATATATAGTAGGAAGGATTTAGAAAAGAATTCTAATATCTTCTAGGTGACGCTATATAACTATACCCTCGATATAAGGCATATATACAAGTGCCCTAGTTCTAGTATATAGTATACGAATGCCGATACCACTTCTACGACAAATTCGAAAACAATCACTAGCCGACCCGATAGGAAAACGGGGACGGAAGTTTACGCCCTATGGAATAGGTCTATAATGCAGGAAATAGAACGGCCGAATTACTCTAGAAGATCGAAACCCAGAGTCTAGAAGGTATTATAGTAGTTCTAAGACGAGCCTGGCCTAGGTACTATAGAATAGGACGAGATATATAGGACTTATACTAGAGTAACGATTATCTTTATTACGTAGACGAAAAGAAATCGCGAATTTGGGAGCTTTAGATAAAGCTATAGCGTGTATAATAGAAAGTAGAATGGACCTAATAGTAGGAAGCTATAAGCACTTAATGGCTCGTGGAAATGAGCATGATTGACGAAGCTGCTATTAGTCGAACAATCGAAGAGGTTAATACTGACCTGGGAAACGGGTTAGAGCCCTTCGAGGGGCCCGAAAACCATTAACACCTATATAGCGGCGAGTAGTAGCGTAGTATAGGAGGAACTAGTATAAGAGACCACTATATTGAGACCTCCCGGCAGAAACATAGGAAATCGCTATAATCTTTAGATGACGATGGCAAGATAAGCGACTATAGATAATAGTATAATAGAAGTAGTACGAAATGCTCGTACTAGTAGATAGTAGAGTAGAGATAAACCTAATTTCGCCGACACTTATAAATTAGCTATAGATACCCTAGAGAATAAAACGGAAGTATAGTATAGTCAAAGGGCTATTCCCGACATAATAGATATATAGGGAGACCGAACCGATCGACATTACTATAGCAGGGAAGATTATAATAGTTATATTTAGCATTATAGATATAGGTAACGACAAAGATATAATACTAGGGTTACTATAGTATAAAGATTATAACCTAGATATTAGCTAGAAGAATGGTAGCTACCTACGACCCTGGATGGAGTCGTATTTGACTAGCAAGATAGGGAGCGTGCAAGGATCGCGAGCGGACGATGCTTAAGGGAAGGTATATCCTACGGATCCACCGCAAGAGACAGGCAATGGTAGATAGACCATTATAGACTCTAGAAGAAGCGGTATAACGACATCAACACTACAATAGGAGGAACAAGCCGAACCGCCGATAGCTGTTCTCTCCGTTGACAAATACGGAGCACTATAATTAGAGTAGTAGGTTAAGACAGGAGAAATCGCTAGTATTGCCATAGACGGAACTAAGTTTATATACTATCAGAAAACCGAGAAACGAGACAAGACTAGGGAAGTACCGAAGGAGTACGAGGGACACCTAGCATTCGAACCGAAGTATCTAGAAGGATTACTAGAATACGGCCTATAGGATCACGAGATCAAGCTTAAGGAAGGAGCACGACTAAAGTTCTTTAAGATTTACTATATGAGCTAGATGTAGAACGAAGAACTTAAGCGATATTTAGAGGAGAACCTTTAAAGAGGATATATCTGCCTATCGACATCGCTAGCAGGCTACCTAATCCTATTTATGCCTAAGAAAGACGGAAAGCTATAGTTATACGTCAATTATTAGTAACTTAACGAATAGACTATAAAGAATCGATACCTATTACCGCTAATCTTATAGCTCCGAGATCAGTTAGTAGGAGCCTAATATTTTATATATCTTGACTTACTATCAGCCTATAACTATATATAGATTAAAGAAGGCGACGAGTAGAAAACGGCCTTTAGGATACCCTATAGCTACTATAAGTACCTTGTCATGCTATTCGGACTTACGAACACGCTAGTAACGTTCTAAGCCCTGATTGATCAAGCTATCCGACCCTTTCTCGATAAATTTATAGTATATTATCTCAACAATATACTTATCTTCTCTAAGATGATAGACGAACATCGAAAGTATGTAAGAGTAGTGTTAGATACGTTATACGTATATAAGCTATTAGTTAATAAGGAAAAAAGCGAATTCCACGTTAAAAAGATAGTGTTTTTAGGATATAAGATATCCCTAGGACAAATCCGGATAGAACCTTTAAAGGTTAAAGCCATTAAGAACTAGCTATAACTAACGTTAGTTATAGAAGTATAAAGTTTTATTAGGTTTGTAAATTTCTACTAGATATTTATTAGGAACTTTAGAGCGATCGTATAACTATTATACGAGCTTACTAAGAAGAACGCTAAGTTCTAATAGGAAGAGCGACATGAGTAAGTATTTATATAGATTCGTGACGCCATTACTAAGGATCTAGTACTAGTACTGCTAGACCCTAAGAAGCCATTTGAGGTAGAAACGGACGCTTTAGACTACGTCATTAGAGGATAGTTAGGACAATGGGACAAGCAAGGGAAGCTATATCCTATAGCCTTCTTTTCAAAAAAGCTCGATAGACTACGTCTTAATTATCTAATCTATAATAAGGAACTACTTGCGATTATCAAAGCTTTTAAGGAATAGCGACTATACCTTAGTAGTATAATCGAACTAGTATAAGTATATACAGATTACAAAAATTTACGATACTTTATAATGATAAAAGAGCTTAACGGACGATAAATACGATAGGTAGAATTCCTTGTAGAATTTAACTTTGAGATTTGCTATAAGAAAGGTAAAGAGAACGTACAAGCGGACGCCTTAAGTCGACGAACGGATCATACGAAAGGACAAATGGAAACAACGCCACTACTATTCAAGGAACAAATAGACGGAACGCTATACCACGAAATGTAGATACCTATAGACAATGATCTACTTAACTCGTTCTTAGAATGTTACGCAATCTTTCGAGAAGAAAGGATTAACGAAGTGTAGTATTAAGTAGTACCTAGACTAGTAGTACCTAGCGGAGTGGAAGAAAAAGATAGAAAACTCTAGTACCAAGGCAAAGTATATATCTATGACGAAGATTAGTAGCTATAAATGATTCGAGAACTTTACAAGTCAAAACTCGGAGGATATAAAGGAGTTATAAAAACTGTTGTATAGGTTAAGAAGCACTACGACTTTCTATAGTTAACGGTATAAGTTAAGGAAGTTATATAGAGCTATAATATCTATAATCGAAGCAAGATAGCACGATACAAGCCGTATAGGCTACTTTAGCCACTACTAATAGCTAACAAACCATAGAGTTTAGTTACGATAGACTTTATTATAAAACTACTAGAATCTAAGGACATGGCCATAGGAGTAATCTACAATAGTATTCTTACTATAGTAGATCGCCTAACTAAATAGGTATACTTCTTTCCTTATAAGGAGTCCTGAATAGCTAAATAGCTAGCAGACGTAATCTATTAGCAAGTTGCATTAGTATACGCTTGGCTATAAGAATAGATTACCGACAGAGATACCAAGTTCGTATCGAAGTTCTGGCAAGCGTTAATGTAACGATTAGGCGTTAATAGTAAGCTGTTAACGGTATATCACCTATAAACCGACGGACAAACGGAGTAACTAAACCAGGTTATCGAGTAGTACCTCCGCTCTTACGTTAACTACTAACAAGATAACTAGGTCATGCTATTGCTAATAGTATAACTCGCCTATAATACGACGCCGACAGAAATAACCAAAGTTATACCGTTCTTTATAAACTATAGATATAAAGCAGACCTAAGGCAAGGACCAGAGGTCATAGTGCCAAGAGCGGTAGTCAAAGTAGAACAGATATATACATTATATAAGAAACTTAAAAAGGAACTCGAGTTTGTTAGAACTAGAATAAAGAACCACTACGATAAATATAGGCTCAAGGGACCTTACCTAGAGAGGGGAGACAAAGTCTACCTGATCGTACGAAACTTACAAACCAAATGACTAAATACGAAGCTAGACTTTAAGAAGGTTAGACCCTTCGTTATCAAAGAACGAATTTCGACATCTAACTACTAACTATCGTTACCGTTATCTATATAACTACAGACAGATATTTTTCATATTTCACTTCTTAAACTAGTACCGAAAAACGCTAAGATCGCTATAAATATCGAAGTAGAGGATAAAGAGGAAGAATAGGACGTCGAAGAAATTCTAGATTTACGTATTATTAATAGGGAACTATAGTATCTAGTCAAATAGCTTGATTTTAGACTAGAAGACAACTTATAGGAACTAGTTAAGAACCTAAATTACCCCGAGAAACTTTAGTAGTTCTACTAGAGGAACCCTGACCGACCAAAAGCGACGGACCCGAAACCAACCCGAAATCAGCTAGTAAGGACGGATCTAAAGGAACTTTAGGATATATAGAATCCTAAAGCTGTCCGAAATCGGCGGATAAGCGAGACAGGGTTAAAGAAGACGTAGTAACCCTAGAAGCCTCCGCTACCGCCGCCGCTTTAGCCTCCTTACATTCTACTCGCTCTAACTCCTCTATACTATTAATACCCTAAGCGATAGCCCTTATCATCTTCTTAAACCACATTCGTTTCTGTTTCCAAAGACAAAGGACCTGCTCCTTAGCAGCTATAAGCTTATCTTCAAGTTTTTGATACTAAGCTGTAATAGACCGAAGCTAAGCAGGAGAAACGCTAAGAACGTTATAATTCGAACGCTTGTTACAAACGTACTTTGCGTATCGAGAAGAATCGCTTTTCGAAACCTTGTATAAACTAAGGCCTTTAGACTCGTACGGCGTATAAGGACGTATCGTTAAAAGATTATCTAAGGAAAGAATCGTAGCTAGGAGATAGTTAGTACGAAGAGTCGACGTAGTAGGCTTAGACTTCGACTTCTTTCTTATACGATTAGTCATCTTAGCGACATTATAAAAGAAGGAGAGGAGGGGGACTAAGGAACACGACTATATATAAGCAAGGGGGGGTATTAGCGTTATTTGAAACGGACCTAAGTCTTTCGAGGACGAAAGACCTAGGGGAGGGGCATCGTGTCACGATGTAGCCGTATAAGGTGACCCGACAAGGCACACGGAACCAATCAGGAACCACAAGACCTAAGGACTAATCAGAAAGTGATCGCAGTGATCGCAGTGATCGCACTTCGATCAAGGCGAGCACCCGAACAATGATCGAAGGATCGTAGTAGCGATTATACGATCGGAATCTAAGGGGGGAACACCTAGGAATAAGGGAACTAGACAAGTATATTAGATAGCTAGTCACTCGTTCTGGTGGACTCTGGAGTTCACTAGTGATAGTAACTTATATTATAGTACTTCTAATAGTATTATACTACTGTGAAGAGATAACCCTGTTGTTATGAACCCTTTGGCTTTACCGAATCCCTTAGACGACCTGTATACTTGTCCTATATCACTTACCTTCGTCTGAACCCTTTTAGAAGAAGTCTAAGTTGGGTTTGTTACAAAGATTAGGATGATACGCTTATTATAGCTTAGGAAGAGACACTTTTCTTCTCCTAATAGCTCTATCCTAAGTTCTAAAAGCGTTTTATAGAACTCCTTATACTATAAGAGTAGCAAGTCTCTTAAGCTATATAGAGCTCTTTATAACTCTATGTATTTCCCTAGCTACTTAAATCCTTCTGGTAGTTTATAGATAATGGGATCGTCTTCTGGTCGTTTGGCGTTAAGGAATACTTACGTTATATCGAACTGTTTGACTTCTAAGTCGAAGTACGCTATAATTGCCATCATTATATAGAACGATTATACCGCTAGAGTAGCTATATATATACTTTCTACTAAGCTAATATCTTATAGATCTCCTTATATATAGATCTTCGCCTTATACTTCTCTAAGAAACCGTCCTTATTAAACTTGTATATAAGGACCTATTTTAACGGGATAGGTCGTACTTTTGCCTACTTACGTGGTATAATCTTTTACGTTCCCCTGCTCTCTAACTTATATATCTCCTCGTAAGCTATATCTCTAAACTACTGTCCTAACAGGTAATTATATAGGTCTTGCTAGTTATTAGGAACACGAATAAGATCGTTAATATACTAATATAGCTTATTTAGGGCTGCTCCGAGGTATATTATATCCTTCTATCGTATAGTGGTAGCAAATACCGTATATATTATTTATATACTCTAATCCTCTAGGTAAGCTTCCTATTGATTAGGTAGGTAAGTCTTATAGAACTATTACTAGAGTTCCTTAGTTATATAGATAAAGGAGTAATAGTAATTAACCCTCTCTTTGTTTTATAGCCATTTACTTGACTATATAGGGTCCCTAGGCATATAAGCCCTCTTCCTACCTCTACCTCTTCTTATAGGAGGTTACTAAATAGCTTCTCCTTTGCTTCTACCTTCTAGAGGGTATATTAGCTAATCCGGACTTCACTTAACACTCTATTCCTCTAGCCTAGTAGGATATAATATATTAGTAGTACTATCCCTAGTTTCTAGCTCTTTCGTTATACTACACGTATACGACTCTTCTATAGAAGGTATTCCTCTGTTAGATTCGACGGCTCCCCTACTCTCCCTAGTATCTAGTTAGCTAGCTAGCGACTAGGAAGGCCCTAATTTAAACCCTCCTACTTCCTAATAGATATCCCCTTTACTAGCTAGCGCGGGGTATATTACCAAGGACTTAGGTATATATTTAGGGGTTAAGAGTCCTCTAAAGCTCTCTATCTATTTAGTAAGTTTATCTATTACTTATATCTCTATTATAAGAGTCTCTAGAACTAATTACTTGCTTATAGGCTACGTATTAGAGAGCTCCCTTACCCCTAAGTCTTAACCCTATTAGAGAGGTTAATCTACCGCCAGACTCTCTTATAATAGAGGCGGCTAAGCTACTATGATAGAGTCTTCTACTGGTTAGCAGGTCTATAGTATCGCTTACTAGAGAAACTTAGTATCCTAGGAATCTTTGCTAAGATTGAATTGATTGATTTCCTAGCTTGCCACTACTAGTGATGGCTCTATTAGCTACTCTTTGCCTAGACGGTAGAAAGTCTTCTTATCGAAGTAAACGTTACAAGTTATAATAACCCTATCAAGCTCGGGTATCTAAACGTAATAGATATTAGATATATAATATCCTATAAGATATCCTATTAGCCTATATAGTAGTATCTTAAAGTCCTTTATATGCCGCTTAGCTTCCCTATCCTTATAGAGGATATATACCTAGTATCTATATATAAAGATATTACTCTAGTCTAGGTATAAGTCGCTAGTTAATGTAATTATTAAGCTAGGTTTGTACTAGTAAAAGTACTATTTGAACTAGCTATAGAGTACTTTGTTAGGAGTTTTAAACGAGTAAGTATAGCTTAGGCTTATTGCGTGTAAATACGCTACCACTTATACACTTTCTAACTAGAGCTTTATAGGTAGATTCGTGCTATTAAGTATTTTGATTAAGTATAAGATTAGTTCTTGCCCTACTTGCTCCGCTAGTCTATTAGGCTCGTAGGTATATAAAGGTAAGAGTTTAAGATTAATCCTACTCTCTATTACCTAAGTCTAGTAATGTATTAGTATACGCCTTACTAAACTAATCGTCGTAGTACTATTGTCCTACTTCATCTTATAGATAGCAAGCCTATATTAGCGTCTTACCTAGCTCTCGAAGTTCTAGATAACTCCTATGATTTGGTCTAGCGACTTTGTCATTAAGAGGAAAGGGAAGAGCTTCCTATTATACTCGTTAACAATTACGAGTAGCCATTGCGATCTATTAATCGATTTAGGATAGTTAAATAGATCCTAGGCTACTTACTAGAATAGGTATATAGACTTTTACTTAGGTAGTCTTCTTGAAATAACCTTAGTAGTATAAGTATAAGCGTAGCTCTTATACTTAATATATACTATCCCCTTGATATAGACGTTTCTAGTATTATTAATAATCGCTTTTAACGCTTCTAGTCTAAGGTAGCTAGCTCTTAAGTGCTAAAGATCCTTGGTATCCTCTCTTATAGTAGGTAACGCTTATATATATAACCTTCTAATATATATAGCGAATACGTTCTATAAGGATATATAAATGTTTATAATATCTACTTTACTAATTGAGATATAGTCTAGGAAGCTCGAGTAGTAGGAAAGTAGCTTATATTTAAGGAAGGTAAGATTATACTTACATTCTAACTTACAAAGAATAACGTTATTTTCTAATGTTCTAAAATATAGAGAGCAATCTAAGCTATAGTACTAAGTACCTACCTTAAGTAATAGAGCTTCTAAGATAATATTAATATAAAATCCTTTGACGATAGCGATATCCTTAAGTATTAGGCTCTTGATATATAGTCTATATAGTCTATCTAGAACGTTCTTGATTACCTAAGTACCCCTCCTACTAATAGGAAAGATTATTATACCTGCTTTAACGAACTTAGGATCTTCTACCTTAATAAACGTCTTAGGCAAAAGGAACTTCTTATTATTAACTAAGTAGGTTATACTATATAAGTCTAGTAGAGTGCTTTCTAAAAGAGGATAATGCTATAGAGTAACTATACTAAACGTCCTATAGTAAGTCAAGAGCTTACCAAGTAGCTAAGGGCTAATAATTAACGTATTAAGGGAACTAGGGTATCCTACCCCTAACTACCTAGAATAGGATAACTCCCCCTACTTAGTAATAAGTTGATTTTTTAGTCTAGCCTGCTTCGGCTTATCAAGCTCCTAGCAAATCCTCTTATACTCCTTATTAGAAAGGTATAAGTATTACTCGTTACTATAGACAGCTTACTTAAGTATATAGCAGTCTACTAGATCCTATAGATATCTTAGACGCCTATAGGGATATCTCGTATTATATCGCTAACCGCTATAAGAATCTCTATACAAGTCTCTACCTCTCTCCTTACTACTCTTTTAAGCTATAAGAAGTATTAGTATATTAGTTATTAAGAAGATTCTATACTTCCAAGAGACTCTAGGTTATATATCGTTATTAATCAGGATCTTAGCTATTATAACAAGGGAACTAAGCTCTAGAAGTAGCTTTCTTAGACTATTAGTAACCTCGACTTTTATCCTCTTATACTTTACCTAGGCTAGTAAGATATATATACTAATAGCGTTAAGAAAGGTATATAATCCTTATATACCCTATACTTCTAGGATATTATATTAGATAGCTTACTAGAAGGCGATATTAAAGTTATAAATCTAGCGTTATAGAGTAACTCTTAAACGCTTAGCTATATTAAGATTAGCTATATATTATACTATAATTATTATATAGAGCATTACAATAGATAATATAAGTATAGTATAAAGCGCTTAGATAATCCCCCTAATAAGGTTAATACCCTTCTTCCTATATACTTTTATAGCTTTGTAGAGTTTAGGATCTATAGTATATACTAGCTAGAGTTATAGCTATCCTAACTGCTTACCAATATCTATAGTACGTACGATATTCTTATAGAAGGAGTCTTCTAGTCATACGAATTTAGCTATAATAGCTTCTTCTAAAGGTATTAGATTACTAGATATCGAAGGCGATAATCCTCCTCCCTAGAGTTACTCCTATAATACCTAGATAAGGTTGTTCCTAGCTTGCTCACGAGTTAGGCGCTCTAGAACTTGTAGATCTGGCTCGCGGTCGCCATTAGGGTTGACGAAGTCCTATATACTGGCGAATTTAGCCTATGACTATAGTTTAATATACTACGAGTTCTAGGAACTAGGCCTGGTAAGGCGCGTAGAAGTCTCGACTAGGATCTCGGACATGGTAGACACGTCATCGAATACGTATGGAAGTAGGATATGAGTGTTCGTAATAGAGGAAGCTACTACTGATATTGAAGATATGTTGGTAGAGGAGTAGTCAAGGCGCCGGGCTTATAACTGCCGAACGTAGTGGGAGCTCTGGGAGCATTGAAAGCAGTGTCTGCAGTGGGTAGCTGTATGAAGGAAAGAGTGCCTTGTTAAACTATCTACAAAGGAGACAAAAAGAGTGGTATTTATAGACAAAGGGACTGGCCAATGCGTTGAACAGCCTTATACAGCTGTGGCAAACGCGTGGCTAATACACTTGGAAGCTCCACAGCTTCCGACATGGAGAGAGATATCTCTGGCCCGTCACAACCCCCAATCTTTGCAGAGTGTGCGACACCCCGGTCTTGGTAGGCCGTTTTGTCAGAACACTGTGTCTCGTGGTTCTAGAACAATGCACCGTCGCCCCTTCTCCGTTGGTATTGGTTCACCAGATTACACAAAGGCGGCGGCAGGGGCAGAAGCACGCGCCTGGGTACCAAGGTAGTTAATTGCGCGTTGACAAAATAAGGCTGTCACAGCCACGAGCCTTGTATGCTCTACGTTGTTACTGTAATTATAGCTTACCGCGCGTATGAGAGCGATGATAATTGGAAGACCCGGTTACAGACACCACAGTGTCTAACTATCTGTTAGCACTATCCTCAATGCAAACACCCGCAACGTTAAAAGCGGTTATGAAGTTTTACGACCAATGATGAGAATCACAGGCTCGCCATGTGTTAGTTAGCCAGAGTTGTGGGGACTAGTTAGTTATAATTAGAGTCAGGTATTAGATTTCAAGCCGTCGCCATCACGTCTCAAGTTGGCGCCCACTGTTGGTTCTGAGATGACATGGTTAATTAGGTTGAACCTGGATTTGTGCTACATACCGGGGTGGTTTGACCCCCGGTTCGCGTAATTAGGACCTAATTAGAAGGACTCTGTAAGGTTATATAGGTTATCAGCTTGTACCTAGGCATGGCTACAATTGTGCGTTCATATCTATTACTATTACGCTGACTGCCAACATTGGTAGGGAGATGGCTGAGACCAGATGCTTACGTCAACATTGGGGAATCGAGCGTGCGAGGGGAGTGAGGCAGGGGGCTTGTCAACGTTGTTTCCTTCCTTTACCGTCGGACTCGTCGGAATCGGAGTGACATGTCGAGGCTGGGGCAAGGTGACACGTGTGAGGGGCTGAGTCCAAAGTGCCCTGTCTGCTGAGCTCTCGGGCCGGACCGAGAGCACGTCCTGTCAGTAGGTTGTATAGAGTTAATTAACAAATCTTGTTGTGGTTTGTTTATTTCCTCGCCAGAACTCTGTGTAGATATACTATAGTAATCACTAGGGTCAGCTGCAAGAATGGCGCCTCTTAGCTCTGACCAAAGCCCCGACTTTGGCAGGGTATTAATTAGTTGTATTACGGTGATAGACGGGCCTTGATGCGAATCACTTCATTCCTAGGCAAATAACCCCGATCTGCCAGACGAATTTCAGATAGTCTATAACTTGAAACGCTGTTCTTTGGACATGGAAAGAAGAGAGGTTATCGATGGGCTGCTAGGTGGTTCGAGTAAGTGGGACTGACACTGCGGCTTACCCGATTTTTTATTTAACACTCAAAAAAGGAAGGTAACGTTGGGTGTTTCCCGTTCTCCCTTTTTTCGTTTGTTTCAAACGCTTTATTGGTTATTCCCCCCCCCCCCCCCTTTTTCCCCCACCCCCTCTTTTGTGGGCGAGCACTCGGTTTGAAGCTGACAAACAGCCATGACTCGGTACGCTAATTATGTATGTACAGCTCTTGAAAAGAAGAGAGCTCGTGAAACCCCAAAGGCCTTGAGAGGGGGCATCCTCGGCCTTCCTGTTTAAGCAACTTTTGCAGAGTAGTTGTTGACGGTGAGGGTGGTCTCGCCGCCGGTGAAGGGCTCGGTGCCCGCCTGGAAGACTGCGAACGGGAAAAAAAAGGGGGTTAGTGCACTTGTGTACCGCAGGCATATAATTATGGTATGCTGTTCGAGATCTCGTCTCCTTACTGAGAAGGTATTGGCTGCTGGCCGGGAAGCCCTGGTTGGACTGGAGATAGTTGAAGAAGTCCTTGACGTTGGCGCTGAAGCTGTTGCGGGGGCTGGGCGCTACGAAGCTGTAGACCCGCATGTTGCCGTTGAAGCCCGTCCACAGCTCCCAGTCCTGGCCCGCCACGTTGACGTGGCCCTGGGACGAGCCGATGGGGTAGACGTCGCCGAATCTCGCCAGCCTATTAATTACATCATTCACAAGAAGAGACAGTCAGCAGGGTTAAGGAACGAGGGCGAAGCAATGGATAAGAAAATAAAACAGGAGAAAAGAAAAGAAAAGAAAAGAAAAAAAGAAAGAAAAAACTGACCAGATCATGAGCTCGTAGTCGCCGCTGCTGGTCGCGTGGTTCGGGTCTGCCGCGGTGAAGAGGTCGTAGGCCACGTTGGCGCGGATGTTGGTGTTGCTGTAGGACCACGAGATGGACGTCTGCAGGTTGCTGATGGACGAGATGGTCCTGCCCTTGGGCACCTGCAGGCCGCAGTTGGCGAAGCTCTTGACCTGGTTCTGGCCTCCGTCCCACTGCCAGGTCGTGTGCCAGGCGACGCCGCTGGAGCTGCTGCTGTCGACGTAGGTGCACTGATGGCCGCCCGAGGCCGAATCCTTGCCCCAGTTGTTGTTGTTGACCTCGTACCCGTTGCCCGACCAGTAGCCGTACTGCTCGCAAAGTGTCGCCTGCTGCCGCTTGTCGAGCGCCATTAGGGGGCTCGCCGCCGCGACCGACGAGAGGAGCAAGAGCAGAAACGGATGCATGGTGAGTCTAAACGCTGCCACGATGGCGGAAAGGAGTATTCTTGAGTCCCTTAAAAACAAAAAAAAAAAAAAAAAAAAAAAAAAAAAAAAAAAAAAAAAAAAAAAAAAAAAAACTGCTGCTAATTAATCACTGACGGGTCCTTGTCGTCGTCCCTACGGGGTGAAAGATACCTACTGCCATAGGAGACTGCTGCCCGTGTTCCCCCTTTTATGTCACCCATTCCATGCACTCAAATCACGGAGATGCATTGGCCTCGCGGAACCTGAACAGTCATTATACTATCCGTATGCTCTTCCGCACCACTGTGTACGCGCGCCGGACTCGTCTCAAACAACTCCTTGTCTTGTGACATACCAAGATCAGGACGAATACGAGTAAGTTTTGGTGTGTGGAAGCCGAGAACACATGCCATAACCCCCTTACCGGGTCGTGATACGCCTGCCGCTTGGACACTGACGTTGCAATCGAGCGCACTTCGCGACAACAACCCGGAGTGGTTTAAAAAAAGGCGGATCCCGCCTCCGCGCGGGCAGCCCGGCTTCTCCAGAAGAAGGTCGGTCCTCGGCTTCCGCTCCGCAACGGGAGGGCTGGCGCCGGAGCTTACCATGGTCTCTTGCCCCTCTTGCCCCTTTAGTCCACCTCCCGGGGATTCAAGAAACAGCTGAGAACCTGTCAACGCCTACGAGCGACATCACGCGGCACGGGACGCTTGCATAGGACCCGGCTCGACCTCGGTCTTGTCTGGATGCAGGAAGGAGGCTCGTTGAAGTTCTAATTGGCGCGCCTAAGTGTTGTTGTCTCATTCCCCCACCCCCCCTTTTTTCTCCCCTCTCCTTAATACCGACGATCTCGGGATGCAACCCGAGCATCGGTCGGCTTCTGTGGAGGCGCATAGCTGGATGGCGGGGCTCCTTGGCCGCTCTGCCAGGTCCCGGAACCTCGGTTCTGCACCGTCGATGCGCCCCAATAGGATCTCATTTGCCGCCTGTCCCCGCGGTCAACGCTCCACGGCGACTGTTTACGCCTATTTTATTACCCGGAAAACCCGCTGACGCCTCTGCTCCCGCCCTGTCTGTTTCCCATGCAAGAGGGATCCCCGGGGGAATCCAATCTGGATTAGTTGTGGGTCGAGGCTAATACGGGTAAAATGCGGCACAGAACAGGATCAACGGCGCCGAGAGCCCGGCCGGCCGCCTGCCCGTGACCCAGTACCCGGCCAACTACACCGACGCGGTGCCCCTGACCGACATGACCCTGCGCCCGTCGGCGACCGACCCGGGCCGGACCTACCGCTGGTACCCGACTCCCGTCCGGCCCTTCGGCTTCGGCCTCCACTACTACACCACATTCCGGGCCGAGTTCGGCCCCCACCCCTTCTTCCCGGGGGCGGGCGACGGCGACGGCGAGGACAAGGGCGAGAGAGAGAGCGAGATGAAGACCCAGCAGCAGCAGCAGCAGCAGCAGCATCGCACGGCGGCGGCGGCGGCGACGGCCACCACGCCGATCCGGGACCTGCTCCGCGACTGCGACAAGACGTACCCGGACACGTGCCCGCTGCCGCCGCTGACGGTGCGCGTGACCAACGAGGGCGAGCGCGCGTCCGACTACGTGGTGCTGGCCTTCGTGTCGGGCGAGTACGGGCCGGCGCCGCGTACCCGATCAAGACGCTGGTCTCGTACGCGCGGGGGCGCGGGCTGAAGGGGAAGGGCGGCGACGGCGACGGCGCCACCACTACCGTCTCGCTCGACTGGACCGTCGGCAACCTGGCCCGCCACGACGAGCGCGGCAACACAATCCTGTACCCGGGAACTTACACCCTCACTCTCGACGAGCCGGCCCAGGCGAGTGTGCAGTTCGCCTTCGAGGGCGAGCCCGTCGTGCTCGACGAGTGGCCTGCGCCGCCGAGTGCCAACTCCACCGCCAGGGGGAGGCACACGCAATGATTATAAAGGTAAAAAAAAAGGCTACTCGGTTTCATTTCGATACTCAGAACATGCTTAGAAATAAGCAATGCTGGGAAGCGGTGTGAGAACTTCATCTAGGCGGTTGCATATGTGAGAAGTAGGAAATGCCCAGAAGATAAGAGAACAAGAGCCGGAGCATGGACTAGATAGATATGTTTGAGACTTGCCAGTAAAATCGGGATATATACCGCCGCAAAGTGCCAATAACATACATTCTCCCCACGTTTTGTAAATGTGGTGCGCTTGCATGATCGTGGGATATCTCGACTCTAGATTCCAATAAATGCTGTGGAACTCCAAGGAGAAAATGAGAAGTCACAGTCGCACACGGGATTCGCACTAAGATATCCAAAGCCCGTACGTGGGAGCATATTAGTAGATATCGGGAACTCGCTCAGTAGCTCATCAAGTCTGCCCATACGTCAGCCAGTGAGCACACACACACACACACACACACACACACACGCACATCGCTAAACACTCGCGACTCGAGGGTTCATGAGCCAAATAAGAGAAGGGGGATAGAGAAAAAGGGAGGGAAAGGAAAAGGGGGAGGAAAAAAAAAAGGTACGCACCTCTCCCGAATAACCCCCTCTTGGCCCAGTCCATGGCCATCATGACGCGGGTGCGGAAGCTGACGCTCTGGGCAAAGTAGATGCTCCGCCAGGCGTAGACGGCCCACAGGCCGCCGGCCAAGCCCCAGCCCTTGCCGAGGTCGAAGACGGCCGAGTTGCCGATGTAGGCGAGGCTGCCGAGGTGCTTGTACTCGAAGGCCTTGTAGACGGCGGCGTCGAGGTCGCCGTCGAGTATGTCGTTGGCGCGGAGGGCCGGGGTGGCGCGGGCGAGCTTGTTGAACTTGCGGGCCAGGTACTGGCCCTGCTGGTGGGCGCGCTGGGCCGTGGCCGGCAGGCTGGTCAGCTTGCTGTCGATCTGGCGGAGCAGCTCGCGCAGCTCGCCGAAGTCGAGCGTGCCCGACTGGTCGCGGTCGTACTCGGCAAAGAGCTTGTCGAGCCGGCGGAGGTGGCCGACGGCCTGGGGGAAGCGCCTCTTGACCTGCTCGGCCACGCTGCGCCAGTCGGAGAAGCGCAGCTGCAGCCGCTCCGGGTCCGACCCGTGCTTCCACGCGAGGCTGCGCAGGAAGGTGACGATGTGGTCGGCAACGTTGTTCTGCACCGTCGCGCAGTCGCCGATGGCGTAGACGTCGCCGAGCGGCGTCCCGTTGAGGCGGAGGTGCGTGTCCGTCTCGAGCGCGCGCCGGTTGCTCTGGGCGCTGCCGAGCTTCTTGGCCAGGCGGCGGCAGAACTCGTTCTGGGACACGCCCGTCGACCAGAGGCAGAAGCCCATGGGCAGCTCCTTGGTGACGATGCCGCCGTCCGCGTCCTTTTGCGTGAAGACGATGCTGTCCGGGCGGACCTCGCTGACGCGCGAGTTGGTCAGCACCTCGACCTGGTCGCGCGCGAACCGGTCCTCGGCGTACTTGGAGAGCGTCTCGTCGTACGTGTTGAGGATGTGGTCGCGGCTCTGGATCAGGTGGACCGAGATCTCGTTCCGGAGGAGGCGGGGGAACAGCTGGATCAGGTCCTCGTTAAGCAGGTCGAAGAGCTCGGCGGCGAACTCGACGCCGGTGGGGCCGCCGCCGCAGACGACGAACGAGAGGAGCCGCTTGCGCTCCTCGTCCGTCGTGGTCGGGAGGCAGGCGAGCTCCAGGTTCTGGATCACCTTGTTGCGGATCTCGCGCGCGTCGTTGATGTCCCTGAGGAAGTGGCAGTGCTCGAGCCCCTTGACGCCGTGCGGGTTCGTGACGGAGCCGACGGCGATGACCAGCTTGTCGTACGGGACGTAGAAGCGCTGCTCGACGCCGTTGCAGTCCACCTGCGAGACCTCGACCAGGCGGGCCGAGAAGTCGACGTCCTCGGCGCGGGCGCGCAGGAAGTGGCCGCCGATGCCGTGTACGATCCTCCGGATCGGCTCGACCAGCGAGCGCAGCCCGAGCGTCCCCACCGTGGCGGACGGCAGCATCGGCGTGAAGAGGAAGTAGTTTGCGGGAGAGATGACGGTAACGTGGTAGTTGTCCGGGTCCAGCTCCTTGATCAGCGAGACGCCGCCCCAGCCGCCGCCGAGTATCACCAGCCTCGGCTTGTCCTTCTGGCGGCGCATCTCCTCGCTGTCGTCATCGTCGATGTAGTATTCGAGGATCGGCAGGTTCTTGGGTCCGCCGCGGCGGGGGCTGAGGGCCAGGGCCGCGATGTCGACGTCGGCCTGGCTCGGGTGCGTGTGGTAGGTCGAGGCGTCGTAGAGGAAGAAGCCGAGCACGCCGACGCCGATCAGCAGCACCGAGCCGCCGAGCCACGCCGCGGCGCGATAGGCAAAGTTGAGCAACCGCCGCTTTCCTTGCAGGAGGGGCTTGCCCGATAATTGGCGCGCGAGCACCAGGGGCGCGGGGAAGAGAGGCCTCGAGGGATGAAGGTCCGTCGTCGTCGTCGTCCTCGTCGTCGTCCTCGTCGTCGTCCTCGTCGTTCCTTCGCTTCGCCCTGCAGCCTCTGGCCGAGTAATACTCCGCGTCCTCGTGAACAAGGGTTGAAGCCGTATCCTGCTCCGTTGGGTCGTCCGTGCTGTCAGGTTCGCGCCCGGGGGGCCAAGACGGCCCACTTGTCGAGCTGCTCGAGCGCCGAGCATCGCGATCTGGGTTCTTTAGTTCCTTTTTTTGGTGTTGCAAGCCGCGACGTCAATTATGCTCGACAAAGGAGATGAGCTGTTCATGAGAAAAAACAGAAAAGAAAAGAAAAAAAAGAGTGCAACGAGAGACCTGTATAGAAGAATCAAATGGCGCAATCCCGGCGCAGGAAATATTCTTTATTCTTCTTTCTAGAAACAAGCGAGTCAATTGAAGAAGTGAAGTGAGGACGGCGACAACCGATCCGGCGACGGGAGAGCTGAGTGTGACCAACGCAGCGCCGCAGCGCACTACGTCAGTTCCCCAGCCGCTGGGGCTTTGGCGAGATGGAGTGCCATTTCACATAGTCCGTTTAACTAATTTAACCTCTGGGCCTGCTGTTTCCGGGTACGCCAGGGCCCAACGACAGGGGTTGTAGTGTAACTATGTACGGATTACTCCGTACCTTCGTACGGAGTACACTACCGTAATTCGCCAGTTGTGCAGTGCCTTCCTGCGATCACTGCTGAATTTTTGACTGGGTAATCGGAATCTGGGCAATCCGGAACAACGAATTGGAACTTTTCTCGTATTCCCTGTCATGCAACCATTCAGGCACTTCTGAATCTGAGCTCGATTGTATTAAGGCACCTATTCTAGGATACAGCGATATCTTAGTTTCTTTGGGCAGTTATTCTTCCAGATTCTAACTTAAGCCTATTTGTCAACGACAGAAATTTATCGGCAATATTGAGCATGCAGTACTGAGATGGCCTGCATCGTCCCCTCTGGGATTGCGGCAAGCATTCCGCAGCTGTTTCTTCTTTCTATTCTTCTAATTAATCCCTACCTACCTGGGCGCTTTGAACTCGTGTCGTCACGTCTCGGCCAGCGGACGTCCAATTTCACATTCCGCCCCACTCGGGCCTAGGCCGATCTCAGATCCAAAAGGTCCTACGGAGTAGTTTCCGCGGATTCCGTCCCGGCCAGCGGGATTCTGGATCTCGTCTCGACCGGCGGACGGCCCAACTCTGACCCTCTCTTCCTGCTTCTTCACCATTTGAACCTCCAGGATGTCCAGCATCCGAGTTTCCACATCCTGCTCCTCTCCGTGCTATTACTCAAACCTTTGAGCAGTTCTTTTCCAAATTTCGACAATCCATCAACAGACGCGGCTCGCCGAGGCGCGGACAGCCGGAGCTGAAGGTACGGTGGGCGCCCGAGGAGCTGGTTTCCGGGCCGACGAACGGGACTGCGGAGTCGCGGTTGCGGGCGCCCGAGACTGCGACGCCTGTGGCGGACATGACTGTGATGTGTTTGACGGACACGACTGCAATGTTTCAGCCGGGGACGGCCGCGATGTTGCAGTTGTGGGCGCCCGAGATTGCAACGTCTGGGGCGAAGACGACTGCAATGTCTTTGACGGGTACGACTGCGATATTTTAGCCGGGGATGGTCGCGATGTTGTAGCTGGCGGGGCCCGAGCCTGCAACGCCTGGAGCGGGCGCGATTGCGGCGTCTTGGATGGACACAGCGGCAATGACTTGGACGGGCTCCCGGATGGCAATGCTGCACTTGTGGGCGGCCGAACCTGCAATGCCTGCGATGGAAGCGATGTATTCGACACTGTCCCCGGCATGGTATGACTTGTTGGCAGTGCCCTCGGCGGGATTAGGGTGCGCCGCTTCATACCACTGAGGGGCGCTAACTCGTCCCGTACTTTCTATTTGACTACGCCAGCCGCCCCTGGGAATAGTGCTCTGGAAAACTGTCCAGCAGTTGTCGTCGGCGTGGAAGCAGAGCGTGGCAACGACACAGCTCCCGCTATTAGTATGGCATATTCCGGAGGTATCGCGGTTGGACGCCAGAAAGTTATACATCTCCCGTGCAAAATCCAGAAGCTGTTGCCACGTAGGCCTCGCACTGAACTCGCGTTCTCTGACCCAAGTAGCCTGATTCTTCTGTCCAATCTGACAGATACCGTGACCCAAGTCTTTCCATGGGGACAGAGTATTTCGGAGATCTGTAATGACGTCGCTATAGCCAAGCGCGTGTAGCTCGACATCCGGGTCAAACTCCGGTTCGCTTGTGGGTTCGTAGTAGTCGTCCCCGTCTTGATACTCATCGTGATCGAGGTCATAGACCCCCACGTATTGGTCGTCCTCCATGTGTTGGACCGAGAATGGAGGGTTAGACGTACGGAGACAGCCGACAAGAACAGGAAATGGGTTGTAAGGCGTGGCTTTCCGTCCAGTGACTTCGCCCAGCGAGTGCGCAGTGCCCGTCCGGCGGGTGCGTGGCGTAGTACGTCCGTAGTTTCCTTACTCTGGAGAAAGTGCGTACAGATGCGGTCAATGTGGGAGGCGGACTGATGACTGAATAATACCAGGTAATGATTGTCGGCCAGCGACAATAAGGCGGGGAGTGTTGAAAAGCAAAACAAGAGACGAGTTTCTAAACTTAATTAAGAAATCATGGCTCCTGATGTTCCAGCCTTATATCTGCTTGTCCCTGGAATGGTTGCCATCTCTGTTGCCCTTTTCCTAGCCGGACTGGGCCTCCTCCAAGAACGGTCCTGGTCATTGGCCTCAAACCACCCCGGAAGATTGGACATCACCGCTGACCAGGCCGCCCTCGCTTGCCCATCCGAGTACTTCTCCCTCACAACAGGCAAGGGATAACCTAATGTACGTACCTTTACAACTCATGATACAGCGTGGGAGAAGCGTGCTCAGGGCGGCCCTCTGATAACGATGCTGAAACTGGGCAGGCCCGAGACTGTCACATCGTGTGGTGACGACAGCCCCCTTCAGGGCTCGCGCGCCGTAGGCCGGACCCTCTTCCACGGTCAACGGAGGGGAGCCCAGGTTCCAATGGCCGCGATGGTCAGTGGCGGACAAGCCGCGTGGGCGAAGGCCTATGACGAGTCTCGGCCGTACGCCCCTCCTTCACAACGTCGAGCTTCGTTAATAAATCTCGCGGCGTGGAGGGCCATCTGGCCGAGGCTGGAAGACGTTTGATATCCGCTCAGGAGGTGCCCAAAGCGGCGCCGGGCCTGGGTCAGTGTTGGAGAATGAGCCAACGGCCACAGTTAGCCCTTCGGGGAACTCGGGGCCAGGAGAGGACCGCGGACAGGTCACAGGTACCTGCCAACCAAATAGGTACCTTAACCTAACGTACCTTACTTACGTACTCCGATGAACTTGTGAAGACCAAGATTGCTAAGACAAGCTTTACTACGGAATTACCTTACTCACTGCAGTTAGCATTGTCGGGGCCAATCGAGGGGCGCCTCACGATAGTTATTATGGACTAAGCGTGGAAGGTGACGACTGGAAATTGCGCTTTCTCGTCATGAACTGGCTGGTCGACTTTCACCGTTAATTATCGTAACTCGCAGCCCGGAATAGATGAAAGGAGTAATTAAGTATGCGGGCCACACTGCGCCGCCACATCGCATTGCTCGCTCTTCAAAACGCATGAACAGGTGGCCTGGCGCAGGCTCTGGTCCACGCTGTGCAATGTGCACACTGAGGTTAGCTGTAACAACCCGGCCCCTAGATGTACGTACTGTACTTATCCTCGACCCTAGCTGGCATCGTTAGATAAAAATTACAGTGCAACGCAAGTTCGCATGTAATATTGGATATACGAGTAACTAAATTACTTCGGTGCTTCGCACCTCGGTTACCTTAATAAACCACGAGGGTGTTGCCTGACCTTGAGTTCGAGTACCTGATTACCTTTAGGCACCTACTATTTCACGGTTCTTGGTCATCAGACTCGTGATGTGCATTTTGCGCTTCCAACGGTTGGTACTCGGTGGCCTAATCTTCTAACTAAACCCGACATTGAATTATTAACGCACGCAGTGGGCGATTTGGGTGGCCCGTGAAGCTTGGCTTTCAAACACTGGACGGCCTGCAGCTGCTTGCGCAACGCTGCTGAGCCCTTCGCCGTGCCGCCTTCTGTTTTGAATTCAGGCCGACTCTTGAAATCTCGGCTTGCGGTTGCCGTCTTCCCCTCCCTTGACCTCTCCTGTTGGCCCCATCCCATCCAACCGAACCGAACTTTTTTCAGCCTCCACAGCCCTGTGCCGCTGGAAGTAAGTTAATTATCACCAACTTGCAGACCAACCCAACTGCGCCTCCCAAACAGTGACCAGACTCAACTGACCCGACAACGGCCCATTTCCTGGGGAAGGTACTAATTAGAGCCAAAAAAAGAAAAGAAACAAAGAGAAAGAAAATGCACACAACCAACACTGAAACAACCATGACATGTCCACCCGACCAGCAGTCATCGCCATCGCCATCGCCATCGCCATCGCCGACACCGCCTCTTTTGTGCTTGAGCCCCCACATCCGGCAACGCATTTACCGCTATCTGGGCCTGGCATCGTGGGATGGCCAGCCCTACACGTACAAAATCAAGGGCGGGAAAACGCTGTACCACTCGTGGTACGTGCCAAAGCCAAGCTCTTTCCACGGTTTGCTGCTCTCTTGTCGCGCCCTTCACGCCGAGGCGGCCGCGCTGCTGTACTCGGCTAACCGCTTCTTCATCTGGTACTCTTCTCGTCGCAACCGCTCCCGTTTGGGCTCAGAGTCAGGGCTGTACTTTCTGCATGCTCTGACCGCGCCGGCGCTTCGGTCCCTTTCCAGGCTCAAGATTGTTCTCAACCAGGCCTCCTGCCATGAGCTCGACAGACGCGACCCCGACACGGGGAGTTGCTGCTTCTACGATCCCCATCGCTGGATGCCTATTTACTCGGATGGCACGTCCCAGTGCCACGGGCACCCCAAGGTCGCACACCAACACCCGCTCCTGAGCCGAGATCTCGAGGGCATCCGCAATGATGTATCGAAATATGCCCGCGCCGTGGTGAGAGACTGGCGCTCGGTCGCCCAACGTCTTTTGTCCGGCGTTACACCGGGGCGTCTCGCCCTCTCTGTGGTTTGCGACATCGACCCCGGACACCCAGAGGCTCGACCGCTGGCCGAGTTGGTCGTGGCACCCATCCTCCTCCTCCCGCCGGGTCACCTCCGAAAATGCAACATCCGGCTAGCCATGACGCCGGACGGCAGGCTCCAGCAGCTCGCAAAGGATGCGGTGTGTCGTTCCTGCGGAATTGCCACCGATCCCTTGCCGCTGCCGCCCAACGCCGATCCGATTCTGACTGCCCTCCCACGCGAGCTCCGCCTCCGGATCCTCGAGTATACCGACCTCGTCACTCCAACGAGACAGGTCATGTGGAGCGGACAGGACCGCGCATATAGTGTGTTCGCCTTCGCATACTCGGACAGAGGCATCGCCGACGAAAACCACAGGGCACAATTTTTCAGGTGTTGGATAGGAGAGGACCTGGCACCAGAGCCACCGAGCCCCGGCTGCTTCTGCCGCCGCCATCACGCCGCCTTTTCGCCGGCCTGCAAGTGCTGGGCACCCCCCGGTCCTTCCCTTTTCCTCGTCTGCCGTACCCTGTACGAGGATGCCCAGTATGTTTTCTTCTCCAAGAATCGCTTCACCGTCCATGACTACAAGATATCCCCGCCCTGGGCCCTGCCCTTCGTTGAGGATTGCGAAGAGGACGAGCTCCCACCCAAATACCCGTATCCGAACGAGCGCTTTGCCGCCTCCCACTTCCTGCGGGAAATCGTCCCCGCGCCCTCCCTCGCCCACCTCCGATTCCTCGAGCTGGTCTTTCCCCCTTACCGCCCCGGCAGCTGGCCCGAGACGCATCACCCTGCCATGCAGGACTGGCGCGCAACCATCGACTGGCTCCGGCCCAGGATTAACACACGCAGGCTCACGCTTCAGCTGGCCGTGTCAAACGTGGGTGACACTGCGCTGGAACCGTATTACCGGCCGATAACTGCCGAAGGAGCCCGGGACATGTTGAAGGCATACATGGACCTCGTGCAGCCCCTGGCACGGCTGGCCGATGACGGGCTTGCCCGCTTTTATGCCCACTTCCCCCACCCACGGAAGTGGACCGAGGAGTTCAGGTTTAATAGCACCTCGCATGATTGGGATCGGTTGCGGCGCGCAGAGCTCGCCCTCAAGGAGCATGCCGAACGTTGCGTTCTGGGCTCCCGGTACGACAGCCTCCGCGCTGACGGCAAGGAGGAGCCGAGACTCGGCGATTGGAAAGAAATGTACTGGGATTGTTAATTACTAGGCTCCTAACCTTGATTGCGGATGTCAGCTCCTTTAATTCTATCTAGGATGGGTAAGTAATTAATACGTGGCTGACAGTTTCCCCCGACTAATTACTCCACCCGTTTCGGTGAAGTTTAATTAACTACCTCGAGATGACATCCTTGCTTACAGAATCCCCCCTCTCCCACCAGCCAATGATGAATCACCTCACTCTTCGGCGTGGGCATGTTTCTCAGCGGCGGGCGGGACAGACAGCGCGTAGGCGTCGACGTGGGAGGTGGCGAACTTGCGGGCCGGGGTGCGGTTGGCGAAGAGGATGTCGAGCTCCTCGTAGGTGCGGCCCTTGATCTCGGGCAGGCGGAAGAAGGCCCAGACGAAGGTGAGGAAGGCGGTGCCGCCCCAGAAGAAGCCCGACTTGCCGCGGAGGTCCCAGGCGGTCGAGTTCTGCATGTAGCTGTAGAGCACCTGGGAGATGATGTTGGTGACCTGGTAGGCGGTACGCGCGAGCACGACGGTGAGCGGCCGCAGCCGCACGCTCGACGTCTCCGAGATGATGCTGTACGCCAGCGGGCCGACGGTGAGCGAGTAGGTGAAGAGCCAGAAGATGCACAGCCCGCCCGACGGCCACAGGCCCCGGCGCCCGGCCGAGACGTCGAGGATGCCGATGACGAACAGCACGGTCGAGAGGATCCCCATGCCCGTCACGTAGAGCGTCCGGCGGCCAAAGTAGGTGATGAGCCACCAGGAGCTGTAATTAGAAGAAAGAGTCAGGAACGGGACGAGACGACTAATTATCTGCTTGTATAAAGAAAAGAAAGGAAAAATGAAACCACAAAAAAAAAGGGAAAGAGAAAGGGAGGGGGGAGGGGTTGGAAACGTACAGGACGGTACCCAGAAACCCCATCCCCTTGGCACCGAGGCCGAGATTAAAAGCGTTGTACGTCTCCATGCCGGCGGTGGTGAAGAAGTAGGTCGGCGTGTAGGCGAAACTGCTTCCCGAGAGGATCTGGCCCATGAAGGTGAGCATGCAGATCTCGGTGCGGCGGAGGTCGACGCCGCGGAAGCAGTCGAGATAGGTGGCCCCCTTGGTCACCTCGGACTCGAGCCTGGTCGTGTGCACCATCATGGCCAGCTGCGCGCCGATCTGGTCGTCCGTCTTGTCGCCGCTGAGCCGCTCGATCGACTTCCTGGCCTCGTCGAGCCGGTCCGTCCGGACGAGGTACCAGGGGCTCTCGGGGGCGAAGTAGGCAATCAACATGATGGGCAGGGGCCACGCCCACTGGAGCGCAAAGGGGATCTTGTACGCCATCTCGCCGACGATGGGCAGGCAGCCTCGGAGGACGCCGCTGGCCAGGAGCTGGCCGATGGCCCAGCACAGGTTCACGTAGGTGGTCAGGTAGCCGCGCAGGTTGGTCGGGCACACCTCGGAGGCTGGAGAGAGAGAGAGGGAGGGAGAGGAGAGTAATTAAAAGACGGTGTCAGTCATTCTTTTATCTGGATGAGAGCGACGGGATGGGATGGCGTCTGCCTCACCATATGCGGGACTGAGAGTGGCAAAGACGCCCCAGCACAATCCGCACAAGATCTGGCCGCCCACCAAAGTGGCAGCGTTGGGCGCGAAGAAGACGACAAAGATGAACGCGTTCAGGAACCCCATGGCTCCGATCATAGACCAGCGGTAGCCGAACTTGGACGCAAAGTATCCGTTCAAGAGACCTCCTGGGAGACAAAAGGAGGTCGTCGTTAGCGCGAGAACTCCTAATTAATTAGCAGCAAGCCCGGAATAATAATCAATACCCACCAAAGATGCCGCCGACGGTGCTGGCCATGTTCAACCCCGTCTGCCACGGAGCCGAGACCTGCCAACCGTCCTCTTCTCCATAGTAATGTCCAAACTTCTTGGCGAACTCGGGGTAGGCAAAGAAATTGCCTATGAGAATGGTATCGTAACTGGAACCAATTGCGCACTTCGTTAGCGGCGACAAGCCCTCACCGTCGTGTATGAGGGGAAGAGGGGGGAAGTGGATGCAGGGACAGTAGAAAAAGGGGAGAAAAGGAAGGAAAAGAGAGAACCAAAAAAAAAGGAAGGGAAAAAAGAGGGTCAGGACTGGACCATATTAATTAATTACCCTTCCATAATAATCGACAGCGAGATCAGGACGGACCACAAGACGGCCTTTCGATTCTCCCGCAGTGCCTGCATCAAGGTCTGGGCGTGCTCCTCGTCCGTCGCCTGCTTCGCCTGCATGATGGCATCCTGCCCCAGCTTCTCCTCGAGGTCCTGGTCCACCACCTTCTGGTGGTGGCTGACCTGCACCGTTGCCGTCGTCATAGCAAAGCTTTCAGAGGGAGGAATAATTAAGGAAAAACGAGATATTATTTAATAAATGAAGAATCCAGGCGCCCTGTCTTCTCAGTCCTGACGGTAAGTTTACCTCGAGATAATAATTACCCCCGTGATAATTATGCCTCCTTCTTATCGTTAACCACAGGACGGTTTTGCTATATATAGTGTGCATCATCCCTACTTTGTTGTATACACTAATTCATTACATGCGCAATGGAAATCCGGGGAAGTTGGGGTAGAAGCCCCTCCCCCCCCCGGGGCCCCGCGGTCAAAGCCATGGGACTGGGAAGGATGCGGAGGAATGCGACTAACATGGGATATGTTGGTGCATGTTCTGGGGCACCCTTCAGCCATTCGGCTACTCTGATTCGGCAGCGCGGTCCAAACTACCCCGAGACTTGGAAGGCCAATCCGCATCCGCCCATGTCGAGATTGGTCCGGAACCGTCCTCCCGCTCCGGTCGCTCGGGTTTGATGTTCATTTTCATCCACCACTAAGAGCGAAGTAGCAAGCAACAATTCGTAAACATCCCCGACGCTAGCCAACATGGGGTCCCAAAGAGTTGAGAGGGGAATAAAAAAAAACTCTTGAATGACGGCTTCTCTCGCCTAGTTTTGCCTCTATTAATGATAATACGCTGAAGGAACATAAGGGTGGGTTGTGGCTCTGTGACCGCCGCTCTTCCCAGCGGTTGGGGATGCCTTTATAGCATGATAGGCTATGCAGGTATAATAGGGCACCTAGAGCGGGGGTTGCGATGAGACGTGCATGTCCCGCACCTCAAAATTGTGCAGATTGATCGAGGTATTAGTTATAGCTCCTGCCTGAATTGGTTCTGCTTCTCCTTCTCTTCTCCTTCTATTTCTATTGCTATTTTCTTTTTTCGTTCTCTCTCCTTTCTTTTCATTCCTCCCACGTCGTCATCCACAGCGCGCTTTGTTAATATGGCTGCTAGGACCAATCTTTCATTACAGAACAAAGCTGAGATTGAGGAGATGGTTTATGATTACCTAAATTAAATTTTCAAATCAACCCCTTTGCTTTCTGTGAAACTACCTACCTAACCACATGCACAGACAGTGGCACCTTTTCCAAGGCAGAGCAGGGCATTGAGTATAGGGAGATAGGGGAATTAGCTAGGCTGTTTTTATGTAGACTATTTATAACTAATTATAGGTAGGTACCTAGACTTGGTGTAATATTTACACTTGTAATTACCTAGCCTGTCTGCTTTTACCTCTTAATTATTTGGTAAGGCGCTACAGGTAAGGGTATCAGGAACGCTCGCGTTGTTACAGAAGTGCAAAGTCGAGATAAGAGAATGTTATATTTTGCCTTGAGATCGTTATCTGACTGTTAAATGAGACAGTTTAGTATTGCCGCACCTCAGAAATGATTAATACACCTTCAATCATAACCAGGTACCTACTAGGTACTTGAGCGTTGCAAGTCTCTTGCCAACTGACGTGAGGATAATGCCCTACCTGACCCCAGGATAAGGTTAAATTGACCTGGACCTGGATATTCTAGGGCTCGTCTAATAAGACTGCCGTAATTACATCACGAAAGACCACGACTACTCGTTCCGTAGTCAGATGACATGACCGGTCGAGGTGAGGAGCACAGGACAGGATTAAAGAGAAATATATATCCGGATATATTTAGCTATGAAGTTTCATAATCGGCGGCCGAAGACATCGCAGTGGATTGTTGTTCATGTGTGCTTTTGCCACGGGTTTTAATAGCCTCCGGAATGACCTATCAAGTCTGGTCAGACATGCTAGGGTTCCGGCATAATAGGCATCTTTTGACAGCAGACAGCAGATGCTCTATTAGAGGCCGCTCCTGGGAGTTGCTTGGTTCCCTTCCGGCTTATACGCAGTGGGGAACACCAGCAATCGACTCGCAGCGACCACTACCGCAACTGGCCGCAAACACTAGCCGCCCATTGCTGCAAATGTAGATAGCGTCTTGTCCGTTTCTATAGCCGCATGAATATTGCCCTATACGACGGTAATCGAGTTAGCTTGGGTATACTATCAGATTCTTACTTTGATATCCTTCTCCCTTTTTTGTTCCACTTGCAGTTTCCGTTGTATGTCCAGGATTGCTCTGTAGAAGGGATTCTTACCAGGAGTGCAGGCTGTGGCGCTAATCGGGATGCTCTGTGACAACACAGATGGAGCCACCCCAAGAGCGGCAAGGGAGACAAAGGTCGCGATCGTGGTGAGTTGCATCTTTTCTTCGAAGGCCACGGTTGGCGGCTGGGGGAACGCCAGTTCTGTGCGGTGCTTGAAAATGTTGATTAAGGTGAATGGCCTGGACATGAAAAAGAAGAGAAAGAGGTCGGGATCACGGCACTCTTGAACTGTTTATATACATGATCTGGACTTGCCCAGCCAACTGACGAACGGAACGGCATCGCAGTCAGGTCAGCCTCTCGAGTGCAGCTTACTATTGTTACCCCGTATACGGAATACTACACTAGTTCCTGCAAAGGGCAGTAGAGAAGAAAAATGGCCGAAATTGACTAGGGAGTAGCTTGCAGTAGTACTGCAGCCTTGATGACAGAGGAAGTCGAAGAAAAGCCTGCAAGGGCTTTTCAGAGAGTAGTTTTGCGTTGTGTGATGGGTTGTAGTTCCTACCTATCACGCAGTAGTGCTTAGGAGGTAATTAATTTAGAGTGGTAGTTCAGCCCTACCAACTAGTGTACTCCTATCCTAGAGTAAGTACTAGTAGAATAAGGATCCGACCCCGACTGCGACGTTTCATTAGTATGTACCTAATCAAGAGTGCATTGTAATTCTTCCCTAAGCACGGTATGCAGTAATTACTACACTGGTCCAGGTGATCGGTCCGCGCATCTCACCTTCCCGCTTATGGTAGGTAAGTCACACAGGATATATAAATCACGGCTAAGCCTTCTTCTGTCACATACGACCATAGGCGCCAGAAAACACGGGATCCCGTCTGCTCTCCCCTCGTTAAACTGACGACCGCTGGACTAGTACTCAGGTCGGTGACGACTGGGGAATCCCCAGTGTTGTATGTTTTTTTTTCCTTTTTTAATTTTTTTTTCGTTCTCTTCTTAGTCCTTTTGACAAAAACTGAGTTATCCGAAGTTGCGCTGAGTGAGACCGCAAAGGTGGTTGTGTGTTGTCACACCTAAGTCCCTGTTGGGGACCAAAATCTATATTCCATGCAGCAAGAGAACCCGGAACTTCTCCATTTTGGGACAACCTTGTGCGCAATGGTATGTACCAGGCCCCTGCAAGCTCCGTAGCCATCCCAAGGGAAGAAGTGATTATCAATTGCCCGCTGCTCCTGTATACTACTTGTAGGCAGCCTAATCAATATAAAGAATGGAGGCTGACGTGAGAATATCTGACACGATGTAACATACTCTGGTAGTTATCCTCCACTTTTACCGCCTCTTTGTCTGCGGACCTCCATTGTGTAAGAATCAGGCCGGGCTTGCTCCAAACATCTCTTTTTGGAACACGCTCCATGGATCATTTGTGGTTTGTTCAGTACCGCACCATGGTTCAAGCATAGGTACGACTGGCGGCATCTCCAGACCATCAGGGCCTACAACGCAAGCTGAGTCACCACGGTATTGCGAGTGCACCCGGGACTGTCCTAGAAATCTAGGTAATAATAGTTAGATTTTCAAGCTTTGGTGCGACCTTTTCATGTAGCGATGTCACGACTCGCTGCCACCACCAAGCTGCATCGGGTCGGTATCAAAGGGGTTAAAAAAAAAAGGCGACAGATAAACTAAGCTGACATGGCGAGGCCGAAGCCCGGACAGCGACGGTGGCGGACGCCCACACTTCTCTCCTCGCGAGGACTGACTGTGCGCAATGGCAACGTCTCATATCATTGCGGGCGCGGCGCGGGAGACAGAGCAGACTTTCAGCGAGTACTAGCCACGGAGCCCGCCAGCTTGGGGCAAGCCCCTTGCACCAGAGGGAACCCTCCGAAATACTTGTAAAGACCGCCACGACCATCTTCGCCTGTCGTCGACGAGTGTTGCCAACAGAGTCCTGCGTACATGGCACTGTCCGAAGGTCCATGTCCCAGAATGGCACGACGAGGAGCGCCACCAAGGGAACGCAAAGGTAAAAATCACTTCGTTTTGAAGTCGACTGAGATAAAGGGTATCCGGAACGACTGCTACCTAATTATTTCGGAGACGGCATCACTCTGCCCCTGACAGCACCTCCTTGAAGAGAGTATTGATGTTGAACGACGGACACCAGCTATACGGCTCTGAAACCGCCATGAGATGCTGGTGAGCCGGTCCGTTAGTTATGAGAAGGTGGGAGAACTAACAGGTGCATATGCCAGTGGCAACAACGGCCACAGAAGAAGACATATATTTTCTCGCTTCTGCCCATCCATGCAAACCGCCTCAGATGGAGAAATCCTTGTACGTCCACTTCTCTGTGACCTTCGTCTTGGCCTGCTTCCTGAACGGAATCTTCCTCCGCGCCTCCACCTTTCCCCTGATCAGCATGCTGCGGTACCGGTCCTTCAGCAGGTTGCCCTCGGGCTTGAGCAACCGAAGAGAATCTTGCAGCTCGTCGGGCAACACCAGCTCCAGGTCTTTCTCCGGGAGCTTGATCTTGCCCAGTTTCTTCCGCCGCAGCTCAACGTCGTCCGTCTCCTCTTCGCTGGGGTCGCTCATCTCGATCTTCTCCAGCGCCCTCTGGCGCTCCTTCTCCTCCACCTCGCGCACAATCTGCTTGATGCGGTCTTCTTGGGCCCTCTTCCGCTTCATCGCCGCTTCGTGTTTCAGTCTCCGCTCCTCCTCCTTGCGCCGCTTGATCCTGTTTCTCTCGGCTTGTGTCTTGCGCCGTGGCTTCTTGGCCTTGACAACCACCTCCTCAGCCGCGCTCTCGAACCCTTCCCAAGAAGAGTCATCCTCCCACTCTGAGAGCTCGGCCCGCGCCTCCGCTGCTTCTGCCTCTGCCGCTGACCGCGCCGCCGCCTCCATCTTGATGCGCTCGGCCTCGAGAGCCTCCAGCCGCTTACGCTCTGCCTCCACGGCCTTCTCGCTCTCCTCGATCAGCCGCTCCTGATAATCGGTGAAGGTGGGATTGTAACTGTGCCCTCCCTTGGGTTTCGGTACCGCTGGAACTGGCTTGCCGCTAGCTGCCAGCGAGATGGGCCGTTGCTCCAACGTCTTCGGCTTCTTTATCTTTTCGACCTTGGGTAAAAAGAGCTGATCCTCTTTCTTTGGCTCTTCTTCCGGCTGCGCCCAGGGGTCGTAAGTGGCATCTTCCACCGTGACCGTCGACTCGTGGTGTCCATCGGCAACCTTCTTGATCCGTGCAAGCTCTTTGTGTGTGACATATGTAGTCCGTTGCCTCTTGACGGGAACAATGCCGTCTGTGGTCTTGTCGCCCGACCGCTTGCGCATTGGCACGGCTGGTATTGCCGACCGCTGCGCAATGATTTCGTCCGCCTTCAGCCCCTTTTTGATGTGCTTCGGGAACCGTTTCGGAAGCTCTGGGTCGCCTTCCACATCGATGGTAAAGAGTTCCGACGAGTCCTTCTCAGCGATGACACCCCTGCGAACCAGTTAGACCATTGCTTTGCTCATCCGTCGCTCAAAGCGTACCCCTTGATTATCTGGTCGTTGAGCTCCTCGAGACCCTGTTGCACCTCGGAAATATCGACATTTTTGCGCCAGGCCTTCTTGCCTTTCCTAGACGGTTGCTTGTACTGTTGAGGGGCGTCCGGATTCCCCGAAGGAGCTTTTAAAACGGGCATTTTGGCGGCTGAGGAATACCGAAACCGGCAATGTTTGGACTTTTCCTGTCCTCGAATGTTTGTCGTGCCGGAACGGAGTTGCTGTCGTGCGCCTGAGCAGCAAGCAAGGCGCTGTGGGGTCGACCTCAAAATTTCGAGCGGATAGGGACCGATAAGATAAGCTGGGCTGCAAAACAGATCAGATCCATTAATTAACTCTAACTCCTAACTTTGCACTAGTGTACGGATTAGTTACTGTACACTAACCCACCCCGTCCGTGCCAGTGGCGAGGCCCCAGCTGTGCCGGGGCAGTCTCCGTTCATTGGCAGCTGGCAGCCATGGCGGCAACACCCGACTCGCGTCGCCAGCCAGGCACCCCTTTTTGAGGGCGCTGGAGCCACGCGAACTGCCCGCCAGGTGCCAGCTCGTCCCGCCAAATACCGATCGATTTCCGCCCCAAAGGGACAACATAACTTTGAGCATACCTTGCGCCAGCCAGTGCAAGAGGATAGTCGGCCCTGGAGATCAATACCAAACCAGACACAGCATAGAAAGTACCACCAGCATCACACTGTTTCCGCGCCGTTCATCGCCGCCTCGGAACCCCTCGGCGCATTCTCGAGAACAACACCCAACGAGCCCTTCTCCAACCCCGGTCGATCACCAACATGGCGCAAGCAGGAGCCGGCGGGTCGTATAGCAACCCGCTGAAGAAGTTCAAGTAATGTCCTTCGTGTGACGTGCGTGCGGCTGGACCAAACGTTCTAATACTGCGCCTAGGCTCGTCTTCCTTGGGGAACAGAGCGGTATGCGATTCGAGACCGGGGTATCAGGTTTCGAAGAACCAACGTTCCACTAACACAAAACTGTAGTCGGCAAGACATCACTCATCACACGCTTCATGTATGATTCGTTCGACAACATGTACCAAGCCACCATCGGCATCGACTTCCTTTCCAAGGCAAGCCTCGAGCCGTCTGACCGACGACGCATCGCAACAACAAAAACGCTGACCAGGCCTGTCTAGACCATGTACCTAGAAGACAGGACAGTGCGGTTACAGCTCTGGGACACAGCCGGACAGGAACGATTTAGGAGCTTGATCCCGTCCTACATCCGGGACTCGAGCGTGGCAGTAGTGGTCTACGACATCTCAAGTAAGCCCCGCAAACCCCCCCCCCCCCCCCCAACACCCCGCCCTTCTTGGCTCGAAAGGGTTTCACACTCCCCATGCTAACCGGACACTTTCTTTCCCCCATCGTTTAGACGCGAAGAGCTTCCAAAACACACGAAAATGGATCGATGACGTGCGCGCCGAGCGTGGGAACGATGTCATCATCGTGTTGGTGGGCAACAAGACGGACCTCAACGACAAGCGCGAGGTGACGACGCAGCAGGGCGAGGAAGAGGCCCAGCGCAACAACCTCATGTTCGTCGAGACGAGCGCCAAGCTCGGCCACAACGTCAAGACGCTCTTCAAGAGGATAGCCCAGGCCCTTCCCGGGATGGAGGGCACCGACGCTGCCGCCCAGGCGTCGAGCCAGATGATTGACGTCAAGACGCCCGCCGCCCCGGCACCCCAGGAGGGTTGTGCTTGCTAGATTGGACTTGTTTGTTCGGGAGATGGGGGGAGTTCATAGATGGGAGAGGGCAAGACGGAGATGTCTGCTTCCGCTGGAGTTAAGACTTCCGTCGGCCACCGTGAAGATGGCAGAGCAGAAAGGGGATGTGGCGGGTGCGTTTGCATCAGCGTTACATGAATCTAATAATATGTACTCAATAAAGCTCTGTTTCTAAAGTTCCATGTGCATGCGCACACCGCATCGTGTATTCCTGGGGCGAGAAGGACAGCCGGCAGCAGCATTTGGCTCTCGCTCAAGGCGTCACAAAATTCGAGAACAAAACAGAATATTGAGGGTTATTCTCACAATCACCGGTCCGCCCGAGTCTAAGTAGCCAACGTTTTTCTTGCCGTCCTCCATCTTAGCCCCCAGGAGTATCAAGCATGCGTAGCTGATCACAAGTCGTGGCTGTAACAACTATCCTCCATTAACGCCAATTTCGCCAATTTCCCAACCAATGGTGTCTATGAGTGGCACAACGGGTCAACGACGTGGGGACCACTAAAGCTAGGGGAAACTCGCAGAAGTTGAGCCCTTCAAAGCTGTTTCTTTCCCCTGGCGAGTCCGAAAGCGACGATCGGCAATGGTTGCCAATCATAAAAAACCTGGTATCACCAAATACGGGGTGACAACGGTGTCTGTTACCGTGGCCGGTATCTGGATGGACCCAAGGGAAGCAAGGTAGAGAGAGATGGACCGGTAAACGGCGCCGCGGAGTGTCGGCATCGATGGTAAAATCTCTTCAGTCGGTATCCATCCCGTCGTCGTTATCGTCGTCGTCCGCGTCGTCGTCGTCGTCCACGTCCTCGTGCATATGACCAGCCGCCGACTCGGTGATCTCCTCGACCCCACCGTCCGTCCGCACCCTGAGCCTGCGCACCTCGCCGCCAAACGCCTTGGTCTTCTTGCTGGTGCGCAGCTTGGCCAGCTCCTCGCGCTCGAGCTCCTCGACATCGACGCCCCGCTCGGCCGCCAGCTCGGCCAGCCGCCTCTTCTCGCTGCCGCGCAGGCGTGGCAGCAGGTGCTCGTTCTCGGCGACGAGCTTGCGGGCGGCGGCGACCTCGCGGGCGCGCTTGCCGGCCATGCGCTTCTTGTAGAACATGCGCTCGCGGCGCGCGCGGATCTCGCTGATGCGCTCCATGGCCTTGAGCGTCTTGGCCCAGAGCTCGCGGTCGTAGCGGACCGGGACGTTGCGCCGGGCCGCGAACTGAAGCGTGCTGTCCACCACCATCTCCTTGCCCGCGTTCTTGCGGTACGCCTTGGTCCACTTGAGCTTGCGAGGATTGCGCTTCATCTTGAAGTTCTTGTGGCACTTGGAACGACAGAAGCGGAAGGATTTGCCTTGCGAGAGCGCAACGTTAGCGTCCTCCGTCTCTCTCGTGCAATCGGGCCCGCTGGGAAGGACAAACCGTCATTTCTCATGAATGTAATGCCCTTGCTGGGCCACGCGGGCCTCCCGCAAAAAAAGCAGTTCTCGACACGCATCTTTCTGCTCGGGACCGGCAGTCGACGTCGAGGGTTGTCGAGGGGTTTGGGGTTTTGTCGTCAACGGCACAGCCTGAAAATGGGGTTGCTGCAGGCCTTGATGTTCCGAAAAAAATTGACCGCCTTTGCGTTTAGGTGCAAGTAAAGTGGGGGGGGGCACCCCACCGCTTATCTCCTGCGATCACTCGCAGCCCAGGGTTAGGGTATAGCTCACTCGTCTCGTCAAATTGTTCTCTCGAGTTGAATCACACTTGAAGAGACGAGTCCGCAGAGGCTTGAGTCAAGCCGGAACGCCTCAATCCCGTCTCGACGGTACGCAATAAATCTGGAAATGTGGCGGCCGTTCCCAATGACGCATTTTCAAACTGTATATACACCGGAAAATGTATCGTGGGATCACTTTCCGCTGCCGTAACACTCGCACATTGCGAGTTCATCAACAAAGAGGAAAGAAAACTAATTGGCGTAAACAGATTCAGTCAATTACCAGATAGCAGTTCTAATGGTGAGTCCTTGTTCCCATCAGGTTCGCATTCCTCTGATCCTGAACTTCACCGGCTAATAAATGCGGTCGCATTTTAGGCAGCTCTCACTCTTCGCAGACCTCAAATGCCAAGAACACACCCCTTGTTCATGTTGTAGGCAGCTGGGCTCTGGCGACATTGAAGCTTCAAGGTTGTTCATATATCGGGGTAGGCGGTTTGTAACAGACAAGGCAGGGAACGAGAAGTAAGGCTTGAGATGCTTAGTGTGTTGAGATCGCATGAGTCTTCTTCCATCTGATTGCGGTGCCATTGTGGCTGGAGTGGTTTGTTCCTCTTCCCCAAAAGTTGGAGTTGTGTTTCCAAGCAGTCCAATCGAATCAGCTCCGGGTGTTATGTGGCCCCGGGCAGCTAGGACCATTCGACGGAAGATGCTAAAAATCCCAACATGGCTATGTTAAGCTGCAGAAACAGCTAGAATAGTATCACGCAACTGTATAAACATCGCCGTTGAGCTTCAAATAAGCTAAGGACTCGAGCCATGCGCACGCGAGCAAAACGTCCAACGGCGCGGCGTCTCAAGCTTTCGCACTCCACCAGATCCACTTCATCGCGGGGGTGGAGTCTGGGGAAGTGGAGTTTCACGAACGATCGGGTCCACCAGCTCCTTGACCAACACACTAGCGCGCATCAATGAAGCGACCCTGAAGTCGAGCTTGATATCAACATGGAAGATTAAGCTTTTGGTCGACGATGTGATAAAATTGTAACTTGAAACGAAGCGAGGTTGTACGGCATGGTCCACGGGGTGAAGAACTCAATTGATTCAAAGCAAAGGGATGGGGATACCCTGGCAGCAAGCGCCCATGCTTCCGCTTCCTCTTTGGATGTGCCACCGACATGGCGCCATGTCGGTTTCGAGTCAGGGAAGAAGGACCCAGCTTGACCGCAGACGGAAGAGGTATGATTGCACGCTGACGTCCACTACCGGCCGTGATTGGCGCTGGTAAATACGACGACGGTTACCCCGCTCCGCTTCTGGCCGCTGGGGTGTGATTCGAGGCGCTGGCGGAAGACCCCCTTGCAGATGAACGCGGCTCCTGGTTCTTGAAGAGGCAAACCGATTGTCTTCCTCAGTTGTCCGACAGCTGGCGGAGCCGTATGTTCCAGCCCATCTGTGTTGGGTAGTGCCTGCCCGAGTTGGCCATCCAAGAATAAAGGGACAGGCGTGCCCTCTTTCTCCAGCTTCTCCTCCTTGTGCAACACACCAACATCCCCAAGAACATTGCTGCTACCATCAATCAACAGCCAAACATCCAGACCTCTGCCGTTCATCACCGGCCAACTTCCAAACTTCAATTTTCTTCGGGCTTTGAAGAAACAAAGTCGAGTACTGCGGCGGCACAGCTGTTTGAAAGGTACGCAAACACTGTTGTTGTTAACATGCCTCACTGTCCCTGCTACTAAGCATACCCCACACGTTGCCACTTCTGCTGCTGCCCCTTTTGTGGTCCATAACCATCGATGTCTCGTCAACTTAAGAAGAGCTGATCATCTAACAGCTACCAGTTAACAGCACCCTATTACCTGTTATAACTCCATCTACCGTCAACATGCCCGTCCGCATTCCCGCTGCTACGAAAACCGAGGTCTTCTGCATGGGCGCTGCTGGCGTCACCGGGTTTGCGCCTTTCTACCTGATGGCCCCCGGCGCCGAGGAGCGTCTGTCTCGTCAAACCGTCAAGTGGGCTCCCAGCTGGGAGCGCAACATCACCTTTTTCAGGAACCCCGTTGAAAGGGGCATCCAGCGCATATCGCCGCCGGTTGAGCGGACTGTCAAGAGGATTGAACACCGTCTTCCCCTCGAGAAGGCAGCCAAGAGGACAAACATGACCCTCAGGAGGAACTTTGAGAGGCTGGGCTTCAAGCCTACCTGACTGGATCTTGATCCGATACAACAATGCCACAGAGATAGCATGATAAACATATTTAGAATACTGGATGGTTGGATTGCTCAACCCCACAAGATGATCTTCGAAATCTCTAACTCAGTGTTGCGAATGTCCTAGGAGGGAACAGATGCCATCTTTCCACGGGACCTCCCATGGTCAGCTGTCTTTCCCTCCTGTTGACGACCTATCGATGATGACAGCTACGGGAGTGGGGTGCTTACGGTGACATGGTTTGCAAGTGGTCCCTTGCACCACGAACCGGCGAACAGATGCCATCAGGTCGACATCCATCTCGGTTCTTGAGCGTTGAGGAAGCTCTTGACAATAACAAGGCTCCCTTAGCATCGTAGGTATAGATCTAATGGACAACCTCGCTGTTCCACGTTGTTTTTTAAGCTTGTCACCAACACCTCCTCCATCCCGAAAGGTTGGATTTGAGTACAATGTCTTGTCTTCTCATCCTCTACAAACCCAAGCAGGACGACCACTACGGTGGAGAAGCAACGCAGATTGACAAACACCTGTTGAAGTTCTCCAAAGCTGGTTAAGGTAGTGTGGGATTTCACTCAAATTTTCTTATATGCTTTCCGAAATTGCCTCCCTTGACATCATGAGCACTTTGTCGACTTCCTAAGTCCCGTAAATGTTATTTTCCTCCAGTTTGGCTTCAGCAAGAAGGATTCGTCCCTGACATTGCCCAAAGAAGGAAGTTGAAACCTAGTGGCAGACAATTGAATTCTTGATTTGCCCACAGAGATACCAAAAGATGTATACATTCTCTATCGCTTGTTGTTCTAGCGAAGTTTGACTCGGACACTCTAAACATATCACTGTTTCCATATCCTTCTTGGTGGTAACGTCGCTTCTTGAAAAGTGGACATTGAATCAACAACATGCAAACAAACATAACGATCTGACGCCTCATTTTTTGTGTGGAATAAGACGAAGTACTGTGTCCTAGCTTTGGATCGCTGAACACGGGGTGGCGCTCGTGCAACAACTCACATCAATGCACAGATTAGATGCCAGAGGATTCCCGTGCTTCTGGCGCTTGTTCAAAACAGAACGACTGCCCCACCTGTTCCCCTCTGGTTGCAATATCACCCACCGAAAGGTCTGGTTCCTGAGATAGTGTGCAACGAGCTCTGAGCGTCCAATATGGACAAGGTAGTCGTTGAGTGTGAAGAAACCAATGGGCAACATGGTAGGATAGATATAAGCTGTTTGGTGAGGTCATTCATCACGCAGCATTGAAGACTCCGTGTGGAGCTACCTACATAATGTTACCTATATACAAGATCGAAATATGAACACACCGATGCTAGTGTATTCCGTCCGCAGTGACTACATCCGTAAACTACTATCTTACTACAAGTATGTAGAGGTTGTTATCTGCCAAGACTGAACGTTGCCTGATTGGGGAGTAACTAATTTCTCGCCTATACACCTCCTCCAGGATAAATAATCCTAGTGCGATACACGCCCCACAACTAACGCAAATCAGAAAAGTGGCCAAGAAGTCCAGGTACACCCAACCCAATACAAATTTCTTTAATATAAAAGTATCAATACCTAGTCTTGCCCCCCTGGTTTTCAATTACCTTTGCAAGCCGTCGGGGCATTGAGTGTGCCAGGCACTGAAGAAACTCAGGGGGCACTGCCTCCCACGCCTCCAGAACAGCCAGTCGAAGCCCTGTAAGGCTCAGCGATTGAGTATCGTAGCGATGTTCAAGCCAATCCTTCATCCAGTGCCATACATTCTCAATAGGGCTCAAAACTGCGCTTCGAGCCAGCCACTATACTCAGCTCCTAACCTAGGGATTTTATCTGTAAGTACCTTTGTATAGAAAATTATTAGGAGAGTGACATGGTGTGATGATTGTGTAAGTGGCTTGCAAAAAGGTGAAGAAAAGTGGGGCATGTATCGCACTAGGATTATTTATCCTGGAGGAGGTGTAGAGTACACTAAGCAGGCACCTTACGGAGGAGCTACTATATAACGCATCCAAGTCAATATTGAGAGAGCATCGGCAAAGTGCTGTACCAACCAAAGTGGAGTGTCGAAAGCGCAAAATTTCACCAGTGCCTCTTTCCATTAACATGACTACTGAATGACATCTCATGTCACTAAGGTGAGTGCCGTCAAGATGTTTGGCCAATTGGACCTCTAAGGAGTTTGCCGGTGGCTGTTGCGTCAGGTGAGTGCCGACCAAAAACGGCTGGTGTTGAGCTGAGACAAGGTTTTGGCCATGGAGTGGAGCCCCAGGGGCAGCCAATGCCGTGCCCGCATGTGCCTGCAAAATCGGTCAGCCACCAACAACCATTTTTGGGGTTGACCTGTGTTTGTGCCGACGCATCCGATGACCTGATGGGCAGCGTCTGAGCCAAGCAGTCGGTTCCACCACCGCCCACCGCCAGAAGGCTGACGGGTCTCTCGGGGTCCTTTGGGAAAACAAGATACCTTCAACCAGCGATTGAGATGGTTCGATCTTCACAACATCCACAACTACAGTCCTAGAAACCGGCGAAAATAAACCCGCAACATGCCCTCAGCGTCGAGGCGATCCTGGCGATGGCTGCCCAGGCCCAAGGTGCGTTTCAACCTCCCACTTGCTTCCTAAGAGAAGAATTTGCATCACAAGATTTCGCTGACCAGGTTTCTTATGAAACAGTCCTTTCTCGGTTTCATGTCGCTTCAAACTGGCACCGAGCTGATCTCGATCGCGCTCATCTTTAATAAGGCGACGGCCGTCTACGGCGTCCTCACGCTCTTCACGGGCTACTCGCTCTCGGCGCTGCAGGTAACGGCCTACCTGTGCTCGCTCTTCGTGCTCGCCACGCTGGCCGTCTGCGTCCCGCACATCCGCACCCAGAGCCCCCTCCACAACCTCGCCCTCGCGTGGGTGTACGCCGTCGACTCGCTCGTCAGCGCCGCCTACACCGCCGCTTTCGCGACCAGCTGGTACTTCGCAGACATCCACGACCCCAAGGGCCCCGCCGGCGCGGCTCCGGGAGATGCGGCCGCGTCGCCGAGCAACGGGGAGGTGCAGCTGGACGCCGGCCAGGCGGCCCAGGCCGAGGCCGGGACGGGAGCGCACGACACCGCGGCGAGCCTGGTCCTCGTGGTCGCCTTCACGCTCGTCCGGGTGTACTTCAGCCTGGTGATCGCGGCATACGCGCGGATGGTGCTGCTGCGGTTCGTGGATGAGCACATGGGCGAGTCGGAAGAGATCGCGGACGTGTCGCCCGACCCCTTTGCCCTTGGAGCGCCCCTTGGCGAGGGATGGAAGGGTAAGTTGGGACGAGCAATGGTCTCCGTCGGCAGAGGGTATTGGCTGGGTGGCAGGAAGGAGGATGAGGAATGGGCACGGCAAGTCAATTCCAAATTCAGGAGCACCAGGGAGTGAAAAAAACAAAATATGCCGCAGTGGGGGGACGGGTCGGTCGCACGTGTCTACTTCGGATGGGGGTCAATCACAGTGTCCAGCGGTTGGAAGGGGTTGCATGATAGGTGGCGTTCTTGGGATCTTGGGAGGCATCAGCAGCGTCAGCGAAGGGATAGAGGGACAACTCGTGATTTGGGCTATGAGCATATCACATTTGCATCTAACGATTTGCAAGCAATGTAATAATGTTTATTAATCGAGACAAACTACACATAGCTGGAATTGCCAGCACTTCCAACCTTGTTTGCTGATTGTGTTTGCTGCTGGATGCCTTGGATGGCTGTGTTAACAACCAGTGCCGGCATACTCCTCGGGACCCTTTGCCGGGTCGGCGGCTCGGCGGCTGTCGGCCGGCAACGTGAGAAGTTTAAATACTGCCGGCCAGGAACTCGGCGTGGGAGGTTGAGAGAGTCGGGAAGCGAGAGATGGGTCATCGAAACCCCCGAGTTAGCCCTCTTAACAGCACGTGCAGGGAATGCCACGATAATTTGTTAGTGCGTGCCTCTCTGGGCGAAGAACCCATGACAAAGTGATCTGGAAATCCCTCGCGCGCAATTCGCTGGATGATCTGGGGAGTCCGGGCAAAGCCCGGGATGTGAGGCGCTAGGGCGATCACGCAATCGCTCACCTTTCGCGTGCGGCGTCCTCTACCGACAAATTTGGAACCGCCAGCGGGTCCGATATAGGGCCTTAAATTGACTTGACTCTTGCGTCTGGACCTCGCATAAAAGTTAGGGCCCTGAGGGTTTTGGAGAACCTGCGATGCTGCCCTCTCTCGCATCACCCCAATTCTGCCCGTTCAAACTTGTAGCTCAGCGATGGCAGACGTCAAGCTGAGGAGGCCTGAAGAGGCCGGTAAGTTTGGCAGTTTCATTACCCCGCCACAGTTTCTGCCCCGCATTCGCGGCTCTCTCCCATTCTCCCATTATTCGTTGACATTGTTATCCATTCCATTGCCAATGAGCCTTGCTCGGGAAATGGAATTGAACCGCTTGCATGGACAGCTGTATTCGCCGGCAGCATGGATTGCTAAACGCAAAGCTGACAATTGGTTCCTGCAGTCGCGGCAATCGCGTACCTCGCAAGCGACGTGGTTGTCTCGGTGCAACCGTCGCTGGCCTCCGATTCGGAGTTTTCAGGGCTCCTCAAAGAGCTCGCCGCAAAGAAGGCACCCAGCTTGGTCGCGAAGACCAGCGACGCCGTGCCCGAGATTCAGTCCGTTAGGCACAACACCGACCCTCTCCTGTCCGTTTTCACGCCCATCCGCTCTGGCCGTCTGGTCTCGGTGACGACGACTTCCTCCATTCTTCTTCCCTCAGTTGCGCACCTTTACAAGCTCGCAAACTTCCCCGTCGTGCTCCACGTCGCCCTTGCACCAAAGAGTTTCCCTGACTACACGGCCATCACGTCGATCCGGAACTCGGGCTGGACATTCTTGCAGTCATGGTCGCTACAGGAGGCTCACGACATTGCCCTGACAGCGCATGCCCTGGCTATCCGTTCTGGAAAGGGTGTCATCCACTTCTTTGACCCCACCTCCAGTGCCGGCGCTAAGGCGATCGATGTTGCCAGTCTTGATGTCATCCGTAACGTCTTGAACTTGGACAATGTGCGGAGGTTCCAGTCGGCTCCCATTGCCGGCTCTAGCATCTATGCCGACGATGGGCGGGTTGCCGTCGTCTCTGACCAGCCAGAGACCCTCGGGACAGGTACCGTGCTGGTGGACGGCGTCCCGACCCCTAGCGCCGCGTTGGCATCCCCGACCATTACCTCGCAGTCCTCGGTCAAGTCTAGCCAACAACCGAGCGCGGCCAGTTCCCCTCCCCTCCCGTCTGCTGCGACCACGATCGAACCGGCAGCTGCCATTGTCTCATCCGAAGACATCTACAAATACGTCTCCTCGGTCTGGTCCCAGCTCAACGACCTAACGGGAAGGCAATACAGCGCGTTTGAGTGGTCGGGAAACCCCAAGGCGGAGAGCTGTCTCTTTCTTTTCGGCTCCGGCGTATCGCTCTTCTCAGATGCGATCGCCCATGCACAGGCTGACGAATCGTTCGCCACTGCCGGTTTGCTAGTCCCGAGGCTATACCGGCCCTGGCTCGGCGCGACGCTGCTTCAAGCCCTTCCAAAGTCGGTGAAGAAGTTAGCTGTTCTTGAGCAGGTCTCAAGGAAGACTACAAAGTGGGGCCCCATCCTCATTGATGTCCTGACCTCAGTCAAGAGCGCCGCTGGCGGTGTTGAGACCATCGTCGGCCACCAGCTAGGGTACATCTCCAAGGAGACTGTGCAGCAGGCCCTTCGTGGCGTGTTCCAGAATCTGAACTCAGACAAGCCAGTCCAGAACCTGGAGGTTGGCGAACGGGAAGCCCCCCAACAATCCCCCGAGTATGGGCTAGAACAGCCCAAGCTGGAGACGGCTTATACCAAGATTCTCAACCAGCTCTTTGGCGACAGGGCGTTCATTGCCAACTCGCTTGACTCCGACAACGCTGGCATCTCCAACACCATTTCCGCAACCCCTGAATTCGGATTCGGCTCTCTGCTTGCCAGGAAAGAGCGGAGAAAGAAGTTTGTGTCCGATGTCAAGGCTGCTGCTAGCTCGGGCCAGTTTCTGACCGAGAACCCCAAGCGGGCACTGGCAAAATGGATCGCCAATGCCGAGGACTCGAAGAAGGCGGAGGAGGCTGCCGAGGACGTCATCTCCAAGCTCACCATCGACAACTCGAGGCTGTCGAGGTCACTGCTGCAGAACAAGCAGTTCTTCCGCAAGCAGTCACTTTGGCTTGTCGGATCAGATGCCTGGTCCTATGACCTCGGCAATTCCGGCGTGCACCATGTCCTAGCCTCCGGCGAGAACGTAAACATGCTCATCATCGATTCCACCCCATACTCGGAGCGTGCCGCTGCCGATGCCAACCGGAGGAAGAAGGACATTGGTCTCTATGCTATGAACTTTGGCAACGCCTATGTTGCATCGACGGCCGTCTACAGCTCGTATACGCAGGTGCTGCAGGCCATGGACGAGGCTGACAAGTTCAACGGGCCTTCGATCGTCCTGGCATATCTTCCTTATTTTGGCGAAACCGATTCGCCCCTGACTGTTCTTCAGGAGACCAAGAAGGCTGTTGATATCGGCTACTGGCCCCTGTACCGGTGGAACCCTGAGAACGAAAAGAAGAACGAACCCAATTTCTCCCTGGATTCTGAGCGGATCAAGAAGGAGTTGAAGGACTTCCTTGACAGGGACAACCGGCTCACCCAGATGATGCGTAGTACTCCTCAGTTCGGCGGCGTCCTCTCCGAGGACTACGGCACTGAGATCCGGGCGCAGCAGAAGAAGCAGGCCAAGGATGCGTACAATCAGCTCCTCGAAGGCTTGTTTGGCGCTCCTCTCACTATCCTCTTCGGCTCGGACAATGGCAATGCTCAGTCCCTGGCGAAACGGTTGGGCACCAGGGGCAGGGCCCGTGGCCTGAAAACCACTGTCATGGCCATGGAAGATTACCCGGTTGAAGACTTGCCAACCGAGGAGAACCTCGTCATTATCACATCCACAGCTGGACAGGGCGAGTTTCCGCAAAACGGAAAGCCATTCTGGGATGCGATCAAGGACAACACCGAGCTTGACCTGGCTTCAGTCAAGTACGCTGTGTTTGGCCTCGGCGACAGCCACTACTGGCCTAGGAAGGAGGACCGGGTCTACTACAATAAGCCCGCCAAGGACCTTGACAGGGTGTTGGCGAACTTCGGCGCGACAAGGCTGACGGATCTTGGCCTTGGTGATGATCAAGACCCGGATGGATATCAGACGGGCTACCAGGTGTGGGAGCCCAGGCTTTGGGAGGCTCTTGGTGTAGCCAACGTCGAGGGTCTTCCGGAGGAGCCGGCCCCGATGACCAACGAGGACATCAAGCTCGCGTCGAACTACCTGCGCGGCACGATTGCCGAGGAACTGAAGGACACGTCGACGGGCGCCATCAGCGCCGCGAACCAGCAGCTGACCAAGTTCCACGGCACGTACATGCAGGATGACCGGGATCTCCGCGACGAGCGCAAGGCGCAGGGGCTGGAGCCTGCCTACTCGTTCATGATCCGGTGCAGGCTGCCCGGTGGTGTCTCGACGGCGAAGCAGTGGATTCAGATGGACGACATTAGCAACGAACTCGGAAACCAAACCATGAAACTGACTACGCGTCAAACATTCCAGTTCCATGGTGTTGTTAAGGGCAAGCTCAAGCCTGCCATGCAGGCCATCAATCGGGCCCTCATGACAACCATCGCTGCCTGCGGCGATGTCAATCGCAACGTCATGTGCAGTCCGCTGCCTTCTCAGTCCAAGTATCACCGCCAGGTGTACGAATGCTCCAAGAAGATTAGCGACCACCTGTTGCCGTCGACCACGGCGTACCACGAAATCTGGCTCACGGACGACGACGACAAGAAGACTCAAATTGCCGGTAATGCCGTGCAGGACTTTGAGCCGCTCTACGGCCCCACCTATTTGCCTCGCAAGTTCAAGATCTCCATTGCCATCCCGCCGCATAACGATGTTGACGTGTATGCCCACGACATTGGCCTCATCGCCATCAAGGGCGACGATGGCAACCTTGAAGGCTTCAACCTGCTGGCGGGCGGTGGCATGGGCACCACACACAACAACAAGAAGACCTACCCGCAACTTGGCCGCATGCTCGGGTTTGTCAGGGCCGATGAAGTGCACATTGCCTGTGAGAAGGTGATGCTCGTGCAGCGCGACTACGGTGACCGCAAGAACCGCAAGCACGCTCGGCTCAAATACACGATTGACGATATGGGTCTCGACGTGTTCCGGGGCAAGGTGGAGGAGCTTTGGGGTAAGCAGTTCCAGCCAGCACGGCCGTTCCACTTCGCCAGCAACGTCGACACGTTCGGCTGGACCAAGGATGAAAATGGCATGAACCACTTCACCTTCTTCATCGAGAACGGCCGCATTGAGGACACGGCCGAGTTCCGTATGAAGACGGGCCTGCGCGAGATTGCCAAGGTGCACAAGGGCGAGTTCCGCCTCACGCCCAACCAACACCTCATCCTCAGCAACGTCGCCGACGAGGATCTGCCCGCCATCAAGGCGCTCATGGCCGAGTACAAGCTCGACAATCTACAATTCTCAGGGTTGCGCCTCAGCTCGTCGGCCTGCGTCGCCTTCCCGACCTGTGGCCTTGCCATGGCCGAGTCTGAGCGGTATTTGCCCGTGCTGATTTCCAAGTTGGAGGCTTGCCTCGAAGAGAACGGGCTGAGCCGGGACTCGATCGTCATGCGTATGACGGGCTGCCCCAATGGGTGTGCCCGCCCTTGGTTGGCCGAGGTGGCCTTCGTCGGCAAGGCCTACGGGGCGTACAACATGTACTTGGGTGGCGGCTACTACGGGCAGCGGCTGAATAAGCTGTACCGATCGAGCATTAAGGAGGACGAGATTCTGGCCATCATGAAGCCCCTGCTCAAGCGGTACGCGCTCGAGCGCAACGAGGGTGAGAGGTTCGGCGACTGGACCATTCGGGCCGGCATCATCAAGGAGACCAAGGAAGGCCGGGACTTCCATGATGGGGTGAGTCAATCTACTGTCTGATTCTGTTGTTTATTGTTGTTTTGCGTTGGCTGACCCAGACATCTGCAGGTTGCCGAAGAGGAGTCGGATGAGGAGTGAACAAGATAGGTCAAGCAGACAATCGGAAATTGTAAATTAGAATCACGGGCGCATGCATTTGGGAGACATGAGCACTGCATTTGTTCTTGGTTACCATCATTGCCTTTGGCGTCAAAAATCAGCTACATATACGGATATTTGTCCATATCCTATGATTTCTGCTCCTATTGTCGCTCTCACACCTTGATGGTTCGCGTGCATTCCGTACCCTGTGTTGTGTGTCACGGCGATATGATAAGTCTTGATTACTGGCCGGCTTTGTGAAACAAAACGGAGGATTCCGCATTCTGTGTGTATGTAACTGCATACGGATTATGCTGATTCCTCAACTCCAGATGACTGCGTTGCGCAGCCCGTCGTGCAGGGTCTTAGACGCGATCCTGTGGTTGCCGTAGCAACGCGATTCCGGAGGAGGGACCAAACAACAATTCGGGAAGGAACCCCTCCAACCCATCCGGTGCCGAGAGGCAGTCACATTCCACTTCATTGATTTGGCTCCACGGACCCTCATTCATGCTTTTTGGGCGTCTACTGTTCTCTGTAGTCTCTCCATTCTCGACCCGAGGAGCTAGCGCCATCCCCAATTCAATACTGATCAATTCACATTGTGGGTTGCGATCCAGACTTAACCTCTCGTCCTTCCCACTCCTTCCTCCCTCGCAGACTGCGCAAGCACTGTAATAATATCGCAATTATTTCGTCACACAGACCAACAACTGCGCAGCGCGACCAAGGAACGCGTGTCTCAAAAGACACATACCTGCCATTCGCGGCATTGCCTGCCACATAACCAGGCACCATGGACGGTCGACGTTCGCCTCCCCGTCCGCCGCCCGAGTACGCACTGCCCCCGTATGGGAATCCGGATGACTCGACATCCACCGGCACGCTGAACCATGGTGCTGCTGTGCGACTGCTGACCTCGATGGAGGAGCCTTATGACCCACGACCGTATGTCTTGTCCCCAGTTTCTCCTTATCCTCCTCCCCTCCATCCAGCAAGCTTGTATAGCTCGTCCCGCAAGTGTGGAATTTGCCTGCACCTCCCGCAGTTGAGAAACAAAACGACGACTTCGGCAAGCGCCATCTCGCGGCCAAGATCTGCGCTGGAGACAATGATCGCCGGGTGCAACTCTCCCAGGAGGTGCTCCACTGCCAGGTCACGGCGAAGAGAACAGTCAGAACCGCCTGTCATGATGAAAACTGCAAGCAGCTTTACCGGGTTCGCAGAGGGCCTGTCCCCGGAGCAGAGAGTGCGGTTCCAGGCTCGATGCGAATCCCCCCGAGAAGAATACATCACTCCAAGACCGAGCATGAGCTCACATCAGAGAAACCACAGGAGCCGATCAAGACATCATTACGAGCCGTCGCTCGATTCGCGCCAATCCATTCTTGATCCGCCTCCCATGCCGCCTCCGGAACCCTCATTCAGCTCCTACAATCCGGCCATGGATGGCGCATCTCCCACTCGACCGTGGACTCCCTCACGCGGCTCGTCCGAGTTTAGCCGGCCACCACCCGTAAGCAACCGGTATGAACCAGCGGATCTCAACGGCAGTCCGCGTCCCGGGACACCCGCTTCCACGTACGGTGGCAGTCCCAGGCGGCCGCTCCCTCCCGCGCCACTATTCTCGACTGGGCCGCGCGGCTCGACTCATTCGTTTTCAGATGATGTCACGGTCAGCATCCCGCTCGCAGAGGATACTGACGATGTCTTTGCGCCCGAGTCGGACCTTGGTGGCAGCAGATACCACCAACGAGACTCGTACGCCGAGTCCCAGGCGACTCTAAGCGACGAAGCCACGGATGTGTCGACAAACGAAAAGATGGGCAGCTACGCGCCTGTACCAGAGGGGAAACAGGAGCGCCGAGGCGTCCGGGCACCCCAGATGAGCAAGAGAGAGGTGCAGCTGATCAACGGCGAGCTGGTCCTGGAGTGCAAGATTCCGACCATCCTCTACAGCTTCCTTCCTCGCCGAGACGAGATCGAGTTCACCCACATGCGCTACACCGCTGTCACGTGTGACCCCGACGACTTTGTCGAGAGGGGCTACAAGCTGCGCCAGAACATAGGAAGAACGGCGCGCGAGACGGAGCTGTTCATTTGTATCACCATGTACAATGAGGACGAGTTCGATTTTACTCGCACCATGCATGCCGTCATGAAGAATATCAGCCATCTTTGCAGCCGCAACAAGAGTCGCACATGGGGAGAAAATGGTTGGCAGAAAATCGTCGTCTGCATCGTGTCCGATGGGCGCGAGAAGATTCACCCGCGAACGCTGGATGCGCTGGCCGCTATGGGCGTCTACCAGCACGGCATCGCAAAGAACTACGTCAACCAAAAGGCGGTGCAAGCCCACGTGTACGAGTATACCACCCAGGTGTCGCTCGACTCGGACCTCAAGTTCAAGGGCGCCGAGAAGGGCATTGTGCCCTGTCAGATAATCTTTTGCCTCAAGGAGAAGAACCAGAAGAAGCTCAACTCGCACCGCTGGTTCTTTAATGCATTCGGCAAGGCACTCAACCCCAACGTGTGTGTCTTGCTGGATGTTGGCACGCGGCCCGCAACCACTGCCTTATACCATCTTTGGAAGGCCTTCGATACCGACTCCAACGTGGCCGGCGCGTGCGGTGAGATCAAGGCGATGAAGGGAAAATGGGGAAAGAATCTCCTCAATCCCCTGGTGGCCTCGCAGAACTTTGAGTATAAACTGTCCAACATTCTGGACAAGCCGCTGGAGAGTGTGTTCGGGTACATCACGGTCTTGCCGGGCGCTCTCAGCGCCTATCGCTACCATGCGCTGCAGAACGACGAGACGGGCCACGGGCCACTCAGTCAGTACTTCAAAGGAGAAACACTGCACGGCCAGCACGCCGACGTCTTCACCGCAAACATGTATTTGGCCGAGGATCGCATTCTCTGCTGGGAGCTGGTGGCCAAGCGGGGCGAGAGATGGGTGTTGAAATACGTCAAGGGGTGTACTGGCGAGACTGATGTGCCTGGTAAGCAAGCGTCGAGGAGGTGCCCATTTTTGCAACTGCTCTTGACTGACTAACGGCCGACAGATAGCGTTCCCGAATTCGTCTCTCAGCGCCGCCGTTGGCTTAACGGTGCCTTCTTTGCCGCCGTGTACTCGCTGGTGCACTTCAGGCAGATCTGGCTGACGGACCACACACTGGCGCGGAAGATACTGCTGCACATCGAATTCGTGTACCAGTTCATCCAGCTCATCTTTACCTATCTCTCCCTGGCTAACTTCTACCTCACGTTTTACTTCATCGCTGGCGGCCTGGCTGACCCCAAAGTGGATCCGTTCGGCGGCGCGGCCAAGTACATCTTCATCATTCTTCGCTATGTCTGCATCCTCCTCATCTCGACTCAGTTCGTCCTCTCGCTGGGCAACCGCCCGCAGGGTGCCAGGAAAATGTACCTGGCCTCCATGCTCATCTACGCCGTCATCATGGCCTACACGTTGTTCGCCTGCATCTACGTTGTCGTCCGTCAGTTCTCCAAGAAGGGCGACGCAAGGGACGAGAACGATAAAATCTCGCTCGGTAACAACGTCTTCACCAACCTGATCGTGTCGACCGCGTCAACCGTCGGGGTGTACTTCCTCATGTCCTTCCTCTACCTCGACCCGTGGCACATGTTCACGTCCTTCCTGCAGTACCTGATCCTCCTTCCGTCGTACATCTGCACACTGCAGATATACGCGTTCTGCAACACGCACGACGTCACCTGGGGAACCAAGGGTGACAACGTCATGAAGACGGATCTCGGCGGCGCCGTGGGAAAAGGCAGCATCGTCGAGCTAGAGATGCCTTCGGAGCAGCTGGATATCGACTCCGGGTATGACGAGGCATTGCGCAACCTGCGCGACCGCGTCGAGGTTCCGCCCCAGGGCATATCGGAGGAGCAGATGCAGCAGGATTATTACAAGAGCGTGCGCACGTACATGGTAGTTTCGTGGCTAATCGCCAACGCCACGCTCGCCATGGCTGTGAGCGAGGCATACGGCGGCAGCTCGATCGGCGACAACTTTTACCTGCGCTTCATCCTCTGGTCGGTGGCCGGCCTGGCCGCGTTCAGAGCGCTGGGGAGTACCGCCTTTGCCGTGATCGGGCTGATCAACATGGTGGTGGAGGGACGGGTCCGGATGAAGCTGGAGGCGCCCAAGTGGTTGGGCGGCTGGGGGAGCAAGATCACTGACACGATGAGTAGCGTCGCTAGTGGTGTGCGGCGGTAGGTGGGTTATTCTGTATGGCTTGCGTTGGTTGGGGGCAGTTGATTAGGTTAAAGTTACCTAGGGTTTGGTGGACGTTGTGATGACGGATGTGGATGGGATGGATGGGTAACGTGTGTCGGCATGGGTTTTGTGGGAATGATTGGGATATATGGACGGCAGATGACAGGATGTCGACGAATTATGGTCAAGTGGAGATGCTGTGATGATGAAAGACGGATGTGATGCTGTTGTTAGCTTAGGTCGGATGATTCTTAGTATTTGATGGCCCATGTAGGATACCCGGACGATTGTTTTCTCTTGTTAGCACACACACACACACACACACACACACACGCCTGGTGGTGTGTTCAACAATTTGGCGCGTACGGTGAGAGCAGCTTGTCCGGTCGTTTGCTCTGTCCTTCCTCTACATACCACATTCCATCACTCGATAGGTATTCGTAGCCAATCGTTTGCTTGATATTAATTAACCCCTTTCCTCCCTCGTGTAAGCCGGCTCACTTGAGTCATTTCTATTACCCAAGACAAGAATATTGTCCTTTCTCCCCTTCTTCGTTCTTTCCTCATCCCCTAAGCAACATAAGCCCCCGTCCTGCCCCTGCCGGGCCCGGCGCGCCGCATCTGCAGGTACCCAATCGCGACCAGGCCGGCGACCATGCCGAAGCAGAAGAACTGCAGCGCCTCGTCGGCCTGCGCGCGGCGGTAGCTGGTGCAGTTGGACGTCGTTCGCAAGCCGTAGGCCCAGGCCTGTGTCGTGGGGGTCAATGTCACTTAGTTTGGACTTGTTCTGGGTCCTCTTTTATTTTTTTTTCTAGTCTGTTGTTGTTGCCCATGTTGTTGTTGTTGCCCATGTTGTTGTTGTTGTTGTTGTTGTTGTTGTTGTCAAGGGCTATCGGGATGGGAATATGGGGAGGAGAAGGGAAAAAAAAGAGAGAGAGAGAAGGGGGAGGGGAGCTGGAGATGGAGAACGTACAATATCGCCGCCGAGAAAGAGCAGCCAGGCTAGGGCATCCAACACGATCGGGACAAGATCCGAGGCGAAGGCGACAATCGCGCAGACGGCGCCGATGCCCCCCCACGATCATGCCAAAGCCGCCCGTGAAAGTGCTGTAGCGGGTGGTGCCGGAGGCGCTGTCAATGACTTGCTCCTTGATCGTGACGGCCGCGAGGGCGAGAAGGGTCACGGCACAGAGAGACTGGGCAAACTATCTGGTTAGGTTGCTGCTCAAACATAACAAAAAGGAGTTGGGGAGTTAGCAACCTGCAGAGCCCGGAGGCCTAGGGAGATGAGCCTCAGCAATTTAAGTGGGATTCTCTTTTCTTTCCTTTTCTTTCTTTCCCTTGACGATGTCGAAGTTGGGGAGAAGGAGATGTTAAACAACAAGCCGAGAAGAAAACGGTTGACAAACGAGGCCAGGAGGAGGGGACGGCTTTAAGAACTCCTTCTACGGCTCAGGGGTATTAGAAGGAACAATGAAACTCCCCAACCTACCAGACCGCCAGTGGAGGTAAGTCGTGGTCCCGACATCTCAAGCCCTATTATAAGGCGTCCAAGAGCGGTTCTGGAACAGGGCACATAGATCGACGTTGCCGCCTTGCAACGCCGTCTGATCCTACCCATCTTGTACAATGGAGTGCCATTCAGCAGCAATAGTACGAAGGCCGTATTGAGATCCCTGCGGCCGATTTAAAGCCCAATTCTCCCAAGTCTGAGCCTGGGACGATGCAGGTCCGAAGGGAGGAGTGGAAATCCTCAAGGTTCGTGCGCGCAAGACGGCGCATCCGACACAGCCCAGTGGCGGGGCCATATGCTGTTCGGAAGAAGTTTTTGTGGGCATTATCAAACATAAGGGCCACGCAGACCAACAACACTTTCCTGAACAGGATGTTACTCCTGGTCAATGTTTGGTACTGTTGAATTGGGTCACATATTGGTCAGGCAACAGTGATCTCAGCAAGAACAAAATGAAGAGCATCAACACGAAGTATCAGAATCCGCAGTTGATTGTTTTGAGTTGAGTACCCTGGAAGAATCATTTTTCCTGCAGCGTGTGTTGATCCGGGAAGTAAGAGGGGAGAGGTTGGCTTGGCGTCAGGGCACAGCAGAACCTGAATTTTTGGTTCCTTTCCAGCCACAGCACCTTTCAGCTGATAATGTGGGTCTACACTAGGCCGCCAATCCTACGACCTCGAGCGTCGTGCTTCAAAACCAACCCCCCTGCCCCCGGTCGGGGAGGACTACGGTCGTGTCCTTCTAGGACTACGGTCGTATCTCTCTCCCATTAGTGTAGTGCATGGTCCATGGTCCAGTATAAGACCAGCCGCGTCGCCGTTGCGGACAGTCACCCGGACATTCTGTGCATTTATTGACTTCGTGGGCTCGTGTGCGGCGAGGATCCGGCAACGCTTCGCTGCCGGTAAGGAGAGTCAACAGGGTACTCGCAGTGTTCCATTAGTGTGATGGCTGGCTGTCTATAGCCCCGGTACTGCGTGCTCGACTGCTTCGCGCTGGGCCTCCCATGCAAGCCAGTCGGATCTGGTAGTCCTGGAGGCATTGTCAGTCATCCGTTGCCCAAGGAGCAGCACCCGGGAAGAGCAAAACTCACGGTAACAGCCCCATTGCGTTGACCTTCCATATTCCCAGTGCCAGCGCAACCAGCTGCATTACCACATATGCCAGTTTCACCTGCACCATCTTTGCCCGGTTGGTCTCCGTTTCGAAGCGCTCGAACGCCTGGTTAGTGGCTAGGATGCCCATGATGGGGTTCTTAAAGGCCATAAAGACCATCATGATACTGAAGATCTGCAGGGAGTTGCCCGACATGTACATCATAATGGCCGTCATGGGCAGGCTCTTTATGGGGCCCAAAGCCACCTCCCACGCTTTTTTGAGCTTCAGCGTGTCCATCTCCTCGGGTGTCTGCGCTTTCCGCTGGGTCGTCTTCCCGTCCTTGGCATCCTTCTTCTGCGAGAGAGGAAACCAGTTAGCGACAATGCGACAATGCCACATGAGCCCGATTTATCCCCCTTCGAACGCTCTCGAAGTACCTTGGAGTTGGACGACGACTGCGCTGACGGGTACCCGGGCGGGTCGGGAATGCCGGGCTGCCTCGACTTGTGCGCTGGCGGGTTCTTCAGTTGTGCCGCCCAAGCGGGCAGCGGTTCCGCGGCGTGGGTTGACATCGTGCGGTGTGATTCACTTCTTGCGCAACCGGGCGACGCGATCGGGCATCCGGGGTTGATGGGTTTGGTTCAGAAAGCTGCAGACGAGCGGGTGCCGAATTGATGATGTGAGGTTGGACTTACGTCCGAGCTCCCTAACAAAGTCGAGCTCCATAGCGGTGCTTGGCAAGCCGCTTGCTCCCGCGTTAGCGGCCCGTGGTTGCCCCAGTTGCCCCACTTAACTAGGCGTCGCCATGCTGAGAAGTCTCATTGCACTTAACGTTAGTTATTCTCAGGGGGGCAGTGGGGACCCAGTCGCCGAAATCCCCGGCGTTCCCTGGTGAATGCATTGTGCCCGCGTCTCGTTCAACAGGTCAACACCAAACTGCCGCCTCCAATCTGCCATTGGCGAAGGGCACAAGACTGCGCGACGTCGAACAACAGCGGGCTCCGATTCATGGCATAATTCGACTGTTCGAGGAACCTTCAAAGAGCGGCACCGGCGGAGAGATTCGCAAAGTGCAGAGTCCGCCTCCATCGAAAACCACACGGTCGACGGCAATTGGCCCGGACGAGGCGCACGCGATATCGAGCCGAACTTACTTCCCAGCCAGCCCAGATCTGGGCATCGCAAGTCGGCCGGTCAACCATAAGAGAAGCCTCCCTTAGCCCCGGCCTGAGGGCCCGCCACGGCTGCCTATCGTCGCGACCATCGTGAGGTAGAGAGAGACGACCGACCTCCTTCCGAGACCCGGCGCCGTGATACTGCTCAGCTTACCAGGAGCCCACGGGCTCGACATCTCGTATCCCATCACACGGTACAGGCATTGGGCAGTGTTGAAAACGAGAAATAAGGAGCAACAACAATGTCGGGCACTCAGGGAGGAGGGGACTCGAAGCTGTTCGCTCGGGTAAGCCCATCCATTCATTCATTCATTATCCATTATGGGCTTGGCTCCCGTTTCCTTGGCCGTCGCGGGGACTTGCGCGGGGAGGGGTGATCAAGCCTCGCATTTCCCATTCATTCGGCTCTCCATCGTCTAACCTTGCTGCCCCTCACCTACCCTCCCCTCTTGGCGACCGCAGCCCGCGTCTCTTCTATCTACCCTCTTTTTTGCTTCCTCGACTGCGTCCTCACCCCTACGTTCCCACAACTGGCGCCCCTTTGTATTCCACCGTCCCTACCCGCGGGTCACAGGCATCATGAGCCTGCCCCCCTAGACAGTCGCCACCATGTTCATGGCATACCTCCCTCCGTCGGTTCACTCACCAACGCGCGGACCACAGGGCAAAGTCGCCGAGCTGCGCTACGAGCTGAACAGCGGCGGCAAGAAGGACAAGCACTTCACCGCGAAGAAGATTGCCCTCAAGAAGATTGTCGCCAACATGACAATGAGCAACAACGACATGGTTGCTCTCTTCCCAGACATTGTCGGCTGCATGAACATACCCAACCTCGAGATCAAGAAGATGTGAGACAATCTCGGGGTCCACATGCCACCGGCTCTGCGGCGACTAACCGGCCTCTCTCTAGGTGCTTCCTCTACCTTGTCAACTACGCAAGGATGCGCCCCGAGGTCGCGGTCAAAGCGATCCCGGTCCTGGAACATGTCCGTTCCTACTTCCCCATGATCCCGTTGCACCCCCCTGCGCCTTGCTGACCGTGCTTTAGGACATGGAGGACCCCAACCCCCTTGTGCGAGCGCTTGCGCTACGCACCATGTCCTACATTCATGTTCGAGAGTTTGTTGAGGCCACCGTGCCAATCGTCAGACACCTCATCCGCGATCCGGACCCGTACGTGCGTAAGACGGCAGCGTACTGCGTGGCCAAGCTGTACGACCACGACAGGCACATGGTGGAGAAGTCGGACCTCATCGACCGGTTGAACGGCCTGCTGCGCGACGACAACCCGACCGTGGTCGCGAGTGCCCTGGCTAGCTTGATGGACATCTGGGAGAGGAGTGACGCCATCAAGCTCACTATCGACTACAGCAATGCCTCCAAAATGGTGGCCATCTTGCCGGACTGCTCAGAGTATGTGTTTTCCCCCCGTCTTGAGACCTCGCTATCCGCATGCTGACCCTCTGCAGATGGGGCCAGACATACATCCTAGAGGCCCTCATGTGCTACGTACCGCAAGAGTCGGGAGAAGCCTCGCTGCTGGCCGAGCGCATCGCCCCGCGCCTCTCGCACTCCAACTCGTCTGTCGTGCTCACGTGCATACGCGTGATCCTCTACCTGATGAACTACATCGCCGATCAGAAACAGATCACCGCTCTGTGCCGGAAGCTCTCGCCACCGCTGGTGACGCTGCTGGCCAAGGGGCCCGAGGTGCAGTATCTGGCCCTCCGGAACGCCTTGCTCATCCTTCAGCGGCGGCCCGAGGTGCTCCGGAACGATATCCGGGTCTTCTTCTGCAAGTACAACGATCCCATCTACGTCAAGGTTACAAAGCTCGAGCTCATCTTCATGCTCGCCAACGAGAAGAACATTGACGAAGTCCTGACCGAACTCCGCGAGTATGCCACCGAGATCGACGTCCACTTTGTCCGGAAAGCCGTCCGCGCCATCGGCAAGCTGGCGATCAAAATTGAGCCCGCCGCCAGGCGGTGCATCAACCTCCTCCTCGAGCTTGTCGCCACAAAGGTCACGTACATCGTGCAGGAGGCGACGGTAGTGATCCGCAATATCTTCCGAAAGTACCCCAACCAGTACGAGAGCATCATCGGCACGCTCTGCGAGCACCTCGACTCGCTCGACGAGCCCGAAGCAAAGGCGGCCATGGTCTGGGTCATCGGCCAGTACGCGAGCCGCATCGAGAATTCGGACGTCCTTCTCGAGGACTTCCTCTTCTCCTTTGCCGAGGAGCCCGTCGAGGTCCAGCTCGCCCTGCTGACCGCCACCGTCAAGCTCTTCATCCAGCGCCCCACAAAGGGCCAGGAGCTCGTCCCCAAGGTCCTGAAGTGGGCCACCGAGGAGACCGACAACCCGGACCTCCGCGACCGCGCCTACATGTACTGGCGCCTGCTCTCCACCGACATGGAAGCGGCCAAGCGCATCGTCATGGGCGAGAAGCCAGCCATCACGGCCGAGTCGGAGCGCCTCGACCCGGCCACGCTCGAGGAGATGTGCCTCAACGTCGGCACGCTCGCCACCGTCTACCTCAAGCCCGTCCAGACCGTCTTCCGCAACGCCCGCCCCCGCCGCCTGCAGGACTCGCCCGCGCTGCAGCGCGAGGATCTCGCCCTGCCCATCGGCCTCCGCTCCGACGCCAACAAGAGCCTCAGCCAGCTGGGCATGGGCGGGCAGCCTGCCGTGTTTGACCCGCGCACCGATAGAAACTACAACCCGCAGATGCAACAACAACAACAACAACAACAACAGCAGCAGCAGCAGCAGCAGCAAAACGGGGACGGAAGCGCCAATCTCGCGCAGGCGGTGAGTGACGCCGACGCGTACTTTGCCTCGCAGATGCGCGGGATGCAGATCCATGAGCAGGGCGACAGCTTCGGCGGGAACGGCGGCGAGGCGGCCGGGTACGTCGTGAACCAGTATGCGCCGCAGACCGTCTACCAGCCAGCGCAAGCGGTGGCGAACAACGGGGATTTGTTGCTGTAAGGGGTGGGTTGACTGCCTGTCTGTCTGCTAATGGTAAGGGAGTAATGTTTTTTGTAATCGAGCCGGCTTGCCTGGGGCATGTGGAGAGGAATCATTGTGTAAGATACACTTGCGGGGCTGTGGCGGTGCCAGGGATAGGAGTGCCATCCCTCGATCTCGCATATCCGACCACAGACGCTCGCGATGTTGGCTATCAAAAAGGTCGGTATAGGTATGCTTGGTTTACATTTATTAAGGGCATGACGCACTCGCCCTGCATGTAAGATGGTGCTCTGCAGGAACATAAAGCAGGGACGTTAAACTCCATGTCTTGTTGCCAGCGCATCATTTCAATTCGCCATTAATTAGTCTCCATTGCCTTAAACTCTCGACCTGCCCCTGCATTCATAATGCCATAATAAGCTGGATGGAAATGAAATACATGAAGGAAATAGCAAGGCTCCTCCAACCCTCTCCCTTCCTTTCATTATTACCACCCCCTTCTCAATCCTCCTTCATCCTGCCTCATCCCCTAGCGTGTAATCTCTCCGAATCCTGGGTCATAAGCAAATGCTGAAGAAAACGGCATGTACGGAGCACTTCGATGGGGGTGTCTGCGTTCTTGTACAAACGTCAACCGTCATTAGATCATGGCAGGGGCAGGACACGAAGTATTGGAAGAGAGGACGAACCACTATTTAGGCAACAGCCATGACCAGTGCCACGGCGCCGCCTACAATGATGCCACCGACCGTCTGTGCCTTGTTGCCGCCCGCGCCGTTGGCCGCGGTGGTCGGGGTAGCGGTGGCCGAAATCTCAGAGGAGGACACCTCGGTGATGGTGTGATGGGTGGAAGTGGAGAACGACGAGACATCGACGCTGCTGCTGGGGACGGCGGAGTCCGTGGTGGTGACGGTGTCCGTAGTACCTGCAGTCGCCGTGGAAGTCACGAAAGAGGTGCTCGTTGAAGTGCTCGTAGACGTGATAATGGTCTCAGAGATGGTGGTGCTGGAGTCCGTGCTCTCAGTGTTGGTGACCGTCTCGCAGGGGGAGCTGCCTGCAATAGTGATCGTGATGGTCGCCGTCTCCGTCCAAGTAACCGTGACCATGTCGCTCTCGGCGAAAATGCCACGCTCCTGGAGATGGGTTCGGAATGCCGCACCGTTGTCGGTGGCGAGGGCCAGGCCGAAGAAGACGGCAGTCATCGCGGCAAAAGCACTGTTGAAGAACATCTTGGAAGATCGGTATGGTAGTATACTCGGTGCTGGCTGACGGAAATCGTTGTTAGTGTCCGTGTGCTACTTAGATATTTCTAGGGTAGGAATCGTATTTCGTGGAAATCGGGCAGTGATATGTTAAGAATGCATTCGATTGCTCAATCTAGAATAGAGAGGGTCTCGAGGTGACAGGAATTGAGTAGTGTAGTTTGTAGCATAGCGATTCATGTGCCGATAATGCAAAGCAACTCACCAGATCGATCAAAATAACGGTCGTTTCCTCGATGCTCAACTTCTGTGAGAATATTGGTTTGTAGTGAAGGAGTCAGGAATGGAGTTGGTCGGAGCCAAAAAGCGGAAGTTAGGTGCAGGTTTCGCGGATTTGTTCCTGGTACCACAGTTAGACCAAGTCACAAGCGTCACACTGGTGGCCGGAAATTGCTGAAAATGGGAGGAAACAAATGGAAGTGTTTAGCGTTTCGCATGATGCTACGAAGAGCAATTTGTATGACAGACTAATTAGAGGTTAGAGGCCTTTGTTGTTCCTTCCCCTTCATCGCCAAACAACTCGGGTAACGCCTGCCGCGCTTCCTGCGAGCTACTTACTGTCACAAACACCCGCAGCTGAAAGGAACTTCCGGGGTGGAAGCCAAAACGAACTAGAACCTACTACTGTAGGTTAATCGTTAACTATAGAGTCAATACAAGTGCCCGGATTCCAAAGCGGAGAGTAGGAAGATGCCAATCGAGAGCAGGGAACCTGTCAGGTGCCACTGCATAATGTAGCACCTTATACCTATAAGTCACAACCGATGAGTCAAGCACTATCTCCTGGTCTCTGTGTGTGTAATTAGCTAGTAAAAAAACTGATTCTATAGAATCATAGTGTCCTGACCAGTGCAGGCAGTGTAACCGCCGTCGCTCGTTATCGTTAAACCACCACCAAGGGACTCGCGGAACACGACTGGCTGTCAGACTTCGTGCCTTTCGTTAGAATACAAGTTCCACACTTGCTAAATTACTTAGTGCTCTGGTTCTGTCCATTTTTGTTACCTCGCTACTTCTCCTAGCCTACTTATAGTAAATATATAATATAGACAAGAACAGATCCTCCTAACTATTAGAAATAAAGTAGTCTCTAGCTAATATAGTAACTTCTTAATATCAAGAACATTAACAAGTTATATAATCTTAGGCAATCTATTAAAGATACCCTTAGGGTAGACTCTATACCCCTTATTCTCCAGTTTAAGGGTACAGATCTAGGCTTTATACTTATAGTTTATAATATACTAGCCTTATAGCAACTATAGATAAGCATACAATATTATATTTAACTACCTTAGGGGAAGAAAGAGGAGAAAGTAAATATAGGGTCCGAAAAGGGGTCCTACTCCTTATATAGGAGGTATATATATATTCCGGTTAGGGCCTAGTTAGGTACTAGGTTAGGGCCTAACCAGGTCCTAAGTACGTGCCCTACGAATGCCCTATAAACGTGTATAGGTCTGGTCTAAAACCAGGTATAGCCTGTTATCGATTAGCCTAGGTAGAGCCTAGGCCTATAATATACCCCCCTTCTTTTTCTAGTTAGATGTTTAGGTAGGTCTACCTGGTATTACTATGGTAATAGGTCCTATATATATTAGTGGTCTATATATATGGCCTATCTTTATTTAGGTCCTATATAGGGCCTAGTCTTTATTTTAATGCTATATAGGTCCTAGCTTTTGTTCGAGTTTAAAGTAGGGCCTAGTCTTTGTTTAGGCCTAGTATATATTACCCTAGCCTTACTTTATAAATGTATATAAATTCCTACTTCTATTCCCTCTAATTCTAACTTTCTCTCTTTTTATAACCTATTAATTCCCCCCTTATCTCTATTTACCTATATATTATCCTATTACCTATACTTATACTATATCTTTAAGATTTTTTTTATTTAGAATATCTACTATAGTTAGCTTATTTAGTAGTAGTAGTAGTAGTTATTATCTTAGTAGTAATAAGAATAAAGATTATAATGTAAGTTTTCCTTCTATTTCCCTAACTATAGTTATAATATATATGTCCTAGGTCTTTACTAACTATCTAAATTTTAGTATAAGAACTAGAACATTTCTTTTAGTAGGTTTGCTATTAAGGGTAACTCCTCTAATAAGGAGTTTAAACTCCTACCTAAGAAGATATAGTATTATCTTAATTATATTTACTATATTCTAAGTAATAATAATATTATATATACTCCTAGTTATAATATATCCTATATAATATACTATTCTACCTATAATCCTTATATATAGAACTTATAATTATAGGTAAATAATCTATATTTATATATAGGTATTTACAAGATTATATACTATTATAATAAGGGTATAGCCCTAGAGACCCCTCCCTAGCTAAAGACTATAAAATATAATATATATAAGGTAGTCTTTATACTTATATTCTCTACCCTAATACATTCTTTTAGAAAAGAGACTTGTATCTTTGCGAATACCCCACCAAAACATACGAAACTACCATCGCTAGAAAGCTCTCGAAAAACGCTATCTAGCGGTACCACTTTCAACCGCACGCGAGCCGTTACGGGTATACAACAGGCATCGCAGGCGTAGGAGCCGGACCCGACCGCAACCCGACCGTACCTTGTACGACTATCAAAATTTTTACCACACGGACCACCTAGCGCCCCTAAACGTAACGTCAACTTAAAGCCTACCGCCAAGCCACTAAGTGGGGAGGCCTATAGCTTCGAACCAATCAAAGGAGGGCCTACTATAGGCCTGCCCTACCCCGGACATCAAGGAGCTTAGGGGTCTTATCACGTAACTAGTCGACCTTATACTAAGCCCTAAACGGGGCAAGGTATAAGACCTTGCTAATAGGCTCTTATAGGGCCTTACGACCACTATTATAGGCCCGGTTCCAAATATATAGGAACTTGTGGCCGAGGGAGTTAAAAAGGGACTTAAAGAGGCCCTTAAGGCTATACCCCGTCCTACCTAGGCACAGGTAGCCATAGGGCTATAATAGGGGGTTATAGGCCCCTAAGGATACCTATCGGCGGCTAAGGCAGTGCTATTACAGGCCTTGTAGGAGGTCACGATATAGAACACGAGCCTATAGGAGGACCTTAAAGCCCAAACCCTAGCCGAGATAGTCTAAGTAGTTAATAGAGCTTCTAGCCGCTAGGGAGCCGTTATAGCTAGGAAACTCCTAAGTAGGGATATAGTAATAGTCTTTAAGGATAAGGCTACTAAGGATTGGTATTTAGCTAATAAGCGATAGGTGGCTATAGCCTTCGGAGAGGAGGCTAGGGAGGTCGGTAGGGCCTATATGGTCCTTGCCAAAGGAGTTCGGAAGGAAGAGCTATAGGGGGTTAACGAACAGGACTTTAAGGGGGCCGTAGGCCTACGCTCGATCGAAACGGTCAAGTTCTAGCTGCTAAAGAACCTGTAAAGAAAGTAGGCCACGGTACTCCTAGGCTTATAAGACCTCGAAGAGGCCTGGAAGGCCTGTAACGAGGGCGTAGTCTAGGATGCCTAGGTACTAGACTATAAACCCTATTAGGATGCTCTAGAGCTAAGGTAATCCTATAGGTATTAGAGCTTTAGCTATACCTAATGGTATTACTAGTAGCTAGCCTATTATAGCTATTATAGTATAAAGGCCTATAGGGAGGGGGGGAAGGCTAGGGAGGCCTAGTGCCCTACCTACTCTAACTAACTCCCTAGTAGGTATACGGCCTATGGTAGCTCTTATATAGCTTGGTATAGGGGCTGCCCGAAGAAAGTCAAAGCCTAGGAGAGGGCTAGGGAGGCCTACTAGTATAGACCCTAGACCTTCTAACCACTAGAGTAACTATACTAGAGGGTAGCCTTCGAGTTTAGTAGCTAGCCAGAAGACGACGACCACTATTAAACCAGGGCTAAACGCCCCTATAGAAGGCCTACTCTAGCCTAATAGGCGGCTAGAAGCGCCTTATCCAATGCCCGACAGACCTATATCTCCTCTCTATAGCCTAGAGCCCCCTCCCTCTTGTAACCGGCCAAGGGGGCGATAGCTATAGAGCCTACTATTATTATACCTCTATCCTCTACTCTAGCTACCTCGAATATAAATTAAGATCTTCTAGTAGAATACCTAGGGTAATAAATAGGCCCTCGAGATCCTACTAGAGGAGGCTAAATATAACCTACTAGCTATCTAAGAACCATAGATTAACCGGTTTACAGGGTTAATATACTACCCCTAGGCTTTGAAATACTACCTAGTTTATAAGCCTAAGGGTAAGGTAGCTATTCTAATGGCTAAATAGTTTCCGGTTAGCTAATAGGACTACTTGGCAGAGGAGAACTAATATAGGGTAACCTTTCTAACCCTAGGAGAGAAGGGGTTCGAACTCTAGTTAATCTATAATAACAAGGGTAAATAGGCCCTCTTATAGGACCTACTAGCCCTACCTTGGCCAACCTACCCCCTAGTTCTTATAGGCGACTTTAACCTCTACTACCTAGTCTAGGACCTATTTAACAGGCTTAGCCCGGGGGCTAGGGACCTCTTTATGTGACGAACCCGACTCAGACTTCTTCTGAAAGGGTTCAGACGAAGGTGAACGGTGCGGGACAAGTGTGCAAGTCGTCTGAGGGATTCGGTAAAGCCAAAGGGTTTACAACAACAGAGTTGTCTCTTCACAGTAGTACGATGCTGTTAGGAGTACTGTGATGTAAGGAATGCGTGTTACGTTGCTATTACTGGTAAACTCCAGAGTCCACCAGAACGAGTGACTATCTACATGTATATATAACCTTGGTGATCACTCCCGATCACGGTGATCGTGAGTGATTGTATAGTGGTGATCACCCTGATCACTGGTGAGCGTAGTGATCATAGCGCTTCTCATGTTGTGATTGGCCCTTCCGTTCCTTTGGCTTGATTGGTCTGTCTGTGCCGGTGGCCTAGGCGGCATCTGTATGTATATTTCCGTGACACGATGCCCCTCCTTTAAGGCTTTCGACCCGAAAGCCCTCTTTTGGCCGTTTCAAATAGCGCCAATATCCCTCGCGGTCCTTGTACGTGTTTTTCTCCTTAGTTCCTTGTTGTCCTTTACGCTATCAACCATGCCGTCTAACGTACGTAGGTCCCAAGCATCTATTCGTCGTAAGCGTCTAGCTTAGTTTATTTCCGATCACGGGTTCGTAGTGATGGCGTGTTCCTATTGCGTAGAGCATAACCGAGTGTGCAAAATGATTGAAAAATCTCGTCGCTACGAGGCTTGCGTGCGTTGGGGTCGTGCTTACGATGGTTCCGGCGTTCTAGTTTCTTCTTATAGGTTCTCGTTCCCTCACGGAGGTATGTCGCTAATCGTAGCGTAGTAGATCGTATTATACGTGAGCAACGTCGTTTAAAGGCTAAAGAAAAAGAGGCCGAAGCCTTGCTGCGAGAATACTAACGCAAAGCTTCTAAGGCGTTGGCCTGTTTGACTTAGGTTTATAAGCAACGAGAGTTTTTGATGGAGAAGGGGGCAAATATAGTTACGCGGGGTTTGTCGAATCTGGACGAATTGGAGGCGGTAGAGTAATAGGAATCGGAGGCCGTTCTAGACGTGTAGCTTAACGGTAGCGTCGACGTTATTAACTAGGGTACCATCTTCGATTTTGCCCTAGGTTCGTCTTTGGCCGATCCGGGTTCTGCCAATAGAACCACTCGAGTTTCTTAGGGCAGTTCAGGTTCTTGACTAGTTCCTATAAATTGTCTTCTGGTCCAAAATCAAGCCATTTGACTAGGTACTACAGTTCCCTGTTGATAATGCATGAATCTAGAATTTCTTCGACGTCCCATTCTTCTTCTTTGTCTTCTGCTTCGATGTTCGTGGCGATTTTGGCATTCTTCGGCGCTGGTTCGAGAAGTGAAATATGAAAAACGTTCGTCCGTAGTCGTATAGATGACAGTAACAATAGTCGGTAGTTAGATGTCGAAATTCGTTCTTTGATAACGAAGGGTCCGACCTTCTTAAAGTCTAGCTTCGTGCTTAGTCGTTTGGTTCGCAGGTTCCGTGCGATTAGATAGACTTTGTCTCCCCTCTCTAGGCGAGGTCCCTCGAGCCTGTGCTTGTCGTAGTGGTTCTTCATTCTGGTTCTGACAAACTCGAGTTCCTTTTTGAGTTTCTCGTATAGTGCGTGCATCTGCTCTACTTTGACTGCCGCTCTTGGCACTATGACCTCTGGTCCTTGCCTAAGGTCTGCTTCGTATCTGTAGTTCGCAAAGAACGGTATGACTTTGGTCGTTTCCGTTGGCGTTGTGTTGTAAGCGAGTTATGCTGTTAGCAACAGTATAACCTAGTCGTCTTGTTGGTAGTTGACGTAGGAACGGAGGTATTGCTTAATAACTTGGTTTAGTCGTTCCGTTTGTCCGTCTGTCTGCGGGTGATATGCCGTTGATAGTTTGCTATTAACGCCTAATCGTTACATTAATACTTGCTAAAACTTCGATACGAACTTGGTGTCTCTGTCAGTGATCTATTCTTGTAGCTAAGTGTACACTAATGTAACTTGCCGGTAGATTACATCTGCCAGCTGTTTAGCTGTCTAGGACTCCTTGTAGGGAAAGAAGTATACCTATTTAGTTAGGCGATCTACTATAGTAAGAATACTATTGTAGATCACTCCTATAGCTATATCCTTAGATTCTGGCAGTTTCGTGATAAAGTCCATCGTAACTAAACTCTATGGTTTGTTAGCTGTTGGCAGTGGCTGAAGTAGCCCATACGGCTTGTGTCGTACCGTCTTGCTTCGATTGCAGATGTCGTAGCTCCATACGACTTCCTTAACTCTTACCGTTAATTGTAGAAAGTCGTAGTGTTTCTTAACTTATACAATAGTCTTCGTGACTCCTTTATGTCCTCCGAGTTTCGACTTGTGGAGTTCTCGAATCATTCGTAGCTATTGGTCTTTATCGTAGATGTATGCTTTGCCTCGGTACTAGAGTTTCCTATCTTTTTCTTCTACTTTGCTAGGTACCACTAGTCCAGGTGCTACTTGATATTGTGCCTCGTTAATCCTTTCTTCTCGAAAGATTACGTAATATTCTAGGAACGAGTCGAGTGGATCATCTTCCACGGGTGTCTACGTTTCGTGATGTAGCGTCCTATCTATTCGTTCCTTGAACAACGGTGGCGTTATTTCCGTTCGTCCTTCCGTGTGATCTGTTCGTTAGCTTAAAGCGTCCGCTTATACGTTTTCTTTACCTTTCTTGTAGCGGATCTTAAAGTTGAATTCCGCGAGGAATTCTGCCTATCGTATTTGTCGTCTGTTAAGCTCCTTTGTCATCGTAAAGTACCGTAGATTCTTGTAATCCGTGTACACTTGTACTAGTTCGATCGTGCCGCTGAGATATAGTTGCCATTCCTTAAAAGCTTCGACAATCGTAAGTAGTTCCTTGTCGTGGATTAGATAGTTAAGACGCGGTCCGTCGAGCTTCTTTGAAAAGAAGGCTATAGGATGTAGCTTCCCTTGCTCGTCTCGTTGTCCTAACTGTCCTCCGATGGCGTAGTTTAAAGCGTCCGTTTCTACCTTGAATGGCTTCTTGGGGTCTGGTAGTACTAGCACTAGATCCTTGGTAATGGCGTCGCGAATCTGCGTAAATGCTTGCTCGTGTCGCTCTTCCTATTAGAACTTAGCGTTCTTCTTGGTAAGTTCGTGTAATGGTCGTGCGATCGCTCTAAAGTTCCTAATGAACATCCGGTAGAAGTTTGTAAACCCGATGAAACTTCGTACTTCCGTGACTATCGTTAGTCGTGGCCAGTTCTTGATGGCTTTAACCTTTGAAGGTTCCATCCGAATTTGTCCTAGGGATATCTTGTATCCCAAAAATACCGTCTTCCTGACGTAGAATTCGCTCTTTTCCTTGTTGACTAATAGCTTATACACGTGTAATGCGTCTAGCACTACTCTTATATACTTCCGGTGTTCGTCTATCGTCTTAGAGAAGATAAGTATATCGTCGAAATAACATACCGCAAATTTATCGAGAAAGGGTCGGATAGCTTGATCAATCAGGGCTTAGAACATTGCCGGCGCGTTTATAAGTCCGAATGGCATGACAAGGTACTTATAGTGGCTATAGGGTATCCTAAAGGCCGTTTTCCACTCGTCGCCTTCTTTGATCTATATATGGTTATAGGCCAATAGCAAGTCAAGACACGTGAAATATTAGGCTCCTACCAACTAATCTTAGAGCCGTAAGATCAGCGGTAACGGGTATCGATTCTTTACGGTCTGTTCGTTAAGTTGCCGATAGTCGACATATAGCCGTAGCTTTCCGTCTTTCTTAGGCATAAACAGGATTAGGTAGCCTGCTAGCGATATCGACAGGCGGATATATCCTCTTCGAAGGTTCTCCTCCAGATATCGCTTGAGTTCTTCGTTCTGCATCTAGCTTGTATAGTAGATCTTGAAGAACTTTAGTCGTGCTCCTTCCTTAAGCTTGATCTCGTGATCCCATAGGCCGTGTTCCGGTAATCCTTCCAGATGCTTCGGTTCGAATGCTAGGTGTCCTTTGTACTCCCTTGGTACTTCCCCAGTCTTGTCTCGTTTCTCGGTTTTCTGATAGTATGCGAATTTGGTTCCGTCTATGGCGATGCTGGTGATTTCTCCTGTCTTAACCCATTGCTCCAATTGCAGTGCTCCGCATTCGTCAACGGAGAGAACAGCTATCGGCGGTTCAGCTCGTTCCTCCTGTCGTAACGTCGGTGTCGTTATGCCGCTTCTTCCAGAGTCTGTAGTGGTCTATCTGCCACTGCCCGTCTCTTGTGGTGGATCCGTAGGATATACCTTCCCTTGAGCATCGTCTATTCGTGATCCTTGCGTGCTCCCTATCTCGCTAGTCGAATATGACTCCGTTCGGGGTCGTAGGTGGCCACCATTCTTCTAGCTAATGTCCGGGTCGTAGTCTTTATACTATAGTAGTCCTAGTATTATATCCTTGTCGTCGCCTATGTCTATAATGCTAAATACGACTGCTATGGTCTTTCTTGCCATAGTAATGTCGATCGGTTCGGTCTCCCTGCGTACCTATTACGTCGGGAATGGCCCTTTGACTATACTATGCTTCCGTTTTATCCTCTAGGGTATCTGTAGCTAATTTATAAGTATCGGCGAAATTAGGTTTATCTCTACTCTACTGTCTACTAGTACGAGCATTTCGTGCTACTTCTATTGTGCCGTTATCTATAGTCGCTTGTCTTGCCGTCGTCGTCTAAAGATTGTAGCGATTTCCTATGTTTCTGCCGGGAGGTCTCAATATAGTGGTCTCTTGCGCTAGTTCCTCCTGTATTACGCTACCACTTGCCGTTATATAGGCGTTAATGGTTTTTGGGCCCCTCGAAGGGCCCTGACCCGTTTCCTAGGTTAGTGCTAACCTCTTCGATTGTTCGACTAATAGCAGCTTCGTCGATCGTGCTCATTTCCGTAAGCCATTAAGTGCTTACAGCTTCCTACCATTAGGTCTGTTCTGCTTTCCGTCGTATAGTCTATAGCTTCATCTGAAGCTCCCGAATTCGCGACTTCTTTTCGTCCGTATAATAGAGACAATCGTTGCTCTAACATAAGTCCTATGTGTCTCGTCCTGTTCCGTAGTGCCTAGGCCAGGCTCGTCTTGGAACTACCGTGATGCCTTCTAGACTCCGGGTTTCGATCTTCTAGAGTAATTTGGCTGCTCTGTTTCCCGCGTCGTAGACCCATTCTATAGGGCGTAAACTTCCGTCCCCGTTTTCCTATCGGGTCGGCTAGTGATTGTTTTCGAACTTGTCGCGGAAGTGGTATCGGCATTCGTATACTATACACTGGAACCAGGGCACTTATACATGTGCCTTATGTCGAGGGTATAGTCACGTAGCGTCGCCTGGAAGATATTGGAATTCTTTTCCGAATCCTTCCTACTATATATAGACTATAGGTACCCTGATGCTAAGGTAGGAATGTTTCTTCTAGTAGCTTTCCCACGTACGTTTGTCTTTTCCGCGGTTCGCACGTATAAACTGGTACTCTAGGTTCCGTACGTCGTAGCTAAGTTACTGATCGTCAAAGTATATAGTATAACTATCAGGTCTATCGTACGTTATAGGCTGTTCCCCTTTGATGGTTTCCACGATACGTTAGAGTTCCCTCATTTCGTCCCTTATCTCGTTACTCTACTAGGCGAGTCGAGTCAGGCGTCCATCTCGTTCGCGTAACTCCGTATTAAGCTAGAAGACTTCGTTACGGTACCATTCGATCCGTTCCTAAAGGAACAAGATATTCGGTCCGGGTCGGTCGACTCCTTAGGTATTAGTTATCCACGATCTATCCCGTCTCTACGTGATCGTAAAACCCCACTGCCTTAAGGCTAGGAGAATCGAAATCGGTGGCGCGTACTCCCCTACCGTATCCCATTCGGCAATGCCTATCTTAGGGTCCATAGTGACCAGTTCGGAGTACGGCGTCTGTTCGTCTTCGCCGTTGTTATCGTATTCGAGGCTGTCTGTGTCACTATCCCTTTCTTCGTAGCTCGTGGCTGCTACTTTGACGACGTCCTTAGTTTCGTCGATAACCATAGTTTCCTTTCCCAGGACTAGTTTCCAATCTTTCTTTAGGCTTCGACATTCTCGCTTGTAGTGTCCTTTCTTTCCGTAGTTATAGTAGGTAGCGTTAGACTTGTCTTTGGCCATCTTCTTCTTATCCTGCTTCTATGCTGCGTCTACATCTATGGCTCCGGGGTACGTCCTATATAAGGTACTAACGTACGCTCGCTTTTTCTTGTCGTTAGCCTTAACCGTGGTTCCGCTCATTCGACCTCGTTTCTACTATTCCTGTATATAGAGCCGATCGTCGATTCTGATGGCCTATACAATATATTCGTCTAGCGTTTCAGGCTGGTCGTACTTATATAGCTCGTCTTTGACCTTTTCCTTCAAGCCGTTATAGAATAGTTACATCAATGCCTTGTCGTTAAGCTGAGACTTAAGCATGTCCTGTCTGAACTATACGGCGTAGGAGGCTACTAACTTGGTCTATCGGAGGTTAGCGAGCCTTTCTTACACGTGAATCTTCTCGTCTTTATCGCCAAAGACCTTCCGAAGCTCTTCTTCGAAACGGTCGTAGGATCGAAAGACTGCCTATGTAAAGGCGTCTTGGTCGTCCTCGTCTTCCTCAGTGAGGTAGTCGTTCCACGTAGGCTCGAACCATCTGAGCGCCTTGCCCTCTAGTCTCGTAGCTACGTAGAGGACTTTAGCTTTATCGTCCGGAAACTTGTCGTCATTAAGCTAGAAGTAGGATCGGAGGTTTGTCAAAAACCCTGTAAGATCCTCCTTGGTTCCTCTATATTTGCTAGGTAGTTTGATCTTGATACGGCTTGCTTTGGCAGTCTCGAGCGCCTTGATTTTGGCGTAGGCCTCGTTGACCAGTTTCTGCGAGTGCTTTTCGCCGTTCTCGAGTTCCTTAATTCGAGCTTGAGTAGCCTTGTCTCTCTGGTCTAACTCCTGGATTCGCTACTAGAGTTGACCAAGCTAGGCGAGCAGCTGTTCGGCCGTAACGTTAGTAGCTATATCGATGTCGAGGTCGAAGTTACCTCCGTTCTAAACTATGACAGAACAAAGGGAGTGATAGCAACGTGTAACGAACCCGACTTAGACTTCTTCTGAAAGGGTTCAGACGAAGGTGAATGGTACGGGACAAGTGTATAAGTCGTCTAAGGGATTCGGTGAAGCCAAAGGGTTTATAATA
>NW_027192570.1:1072371-1152026 GCF_042370625.1 Thermothelomyces heterothallicus | reverse complement strand
TTCACCGAATCCCTCAGACGACTTGCACCTTTGTCCCACACCACTCACCTTCGTCTGAACCCTTTCAGAAGAAGTCTGAGTTGGGTTCGTCACAGTACTGTCTTCGATTCTATCCTAGGTTTGCCTTTAGCTAATCTAGGTTCTACCGATAGAACTGTTCGAGTTTCTTAAGGTAGTTTAAGTTCTTAACTAGTTCTTATAAGTTATCTTCTAGTCTAAAATTAAGCTATTTAACTAGGTACTATAGTTCCCTATTAATAATATATAAATCTAGGATTTCTTCGATATCCTATTCTTCTTCTTTGTCCTTTACTTCGATATTTATAGTAATCTTAGCGTTTTTTGGTGCTAGTTTAAGAAGTAAAATATAAAAAACATCTATCTATAGTTATATAGATAACGGTAACGATAGTTAGTAGTTAGATGTCGAAATTCGTTCTTTGATAACAAAGGGTCTGACCTTCTTAAAGTCTAGCTTTGTACTTGGTCGTTTAGTTCGTAGGTTTCGTACGATTAGATAGACTTTGTCTCCCCTCTCTAGGCAAGGTCCCTTAAGCCTATATTTATCGTAGTAGTTCTTTATTCTGGTTCTAATAAACTCGAGTTCCTTTTTAAGCTTCTTATATAGTATATATATCTATTCTGCTTTGACTACTACTCTTAGTACTATAATCTCTAGTCCTTGCCTTAGGTCTGCTTTATATCTATAGTTTGTAAAGAATGGTATAACTTTGGTTGTTTCTATTGGCGTCGTATTATAGGTAAGTTATACTATTAGTAATAGTATAACCTAGTTATCTTACTAATAGTTAATATAAGAGTAGAGGTATTACTTAATAACTTGGTTTAGTTGTTCTATTTATCTGTTAATCTATAGGTAATATACTATTAATAGTTTACTATTAATATTTAATTATTATATTAATGCTTATTAGAACTTTAATATAAACTTAGTATCTCTATTAATAATCTATTCTTATAGTTAAGCGTATATTAATATAACTTGCTAATAGATTATATCTACTAGCTATTTAGCTATCTAGGACTCTTTATAGGGAAAGAAGTATACCTATTTAGTTAGGCGATCTATTATAATAAGAATACTATTATAGATTACTCCTATAGCTATATCCTTAGATTCTAGTAGTTTCGTAATAAAGTCTATTATAATTAAACTCTATAGTTTATTAGCTATTAGTAGTAGCTAAAGTAGCCTATATAACTTATATTATACCGTCTTACTTCGATTATAGATGTTATAGCTCTATATGACTTCCTTAACTTATACCGTTAACTATAGAAAGTCGTAATGTTTCTTAACTTGTACAATAGTCTTTATAACTCCTTTATATCCTCCGAGTTTCAACTTATAAAGCTCTTGAATCATTTATAGCTACTAATCCTCGTTATAGATATATACTTTGCCTTAGTATTAGAGTTTTCTATCCTTTTCTTCTACTCCGCCAGGTACCACTAGTCTAGGTACTACTTAATACTATACCTCGTTAATCCTTTCTTCTCAAAAGATTATATAATATTCTAGGAACAAGTCGAGTAGATTATCTTCTATAGGTGTCTATATTTCGTAATATAGCGTTCTATCTACTTGTTCTTTAAATAATAGTAGCGTTATTTCCGTTCGTCCTTCCGTATGATCCGTTTGTCGGCTTAAAGCGTCTGCTTATACGTTCTCTTTGCCTTTCTTGTAGCAGATCTTAAAGTTAAATTCCGTAAGGAATTCTATCTATTGTATTTGTCGTCTGTTAAGCTCCTTTATCATCGTAAAGTACTGTAAATTCTTGTGATCCGTATATACTTATACTAGTTTGATTGTACCATTAAGATATAATCGCTACTCCTTAAAAGCTTTAACAATCGCAAGTAGTTCCTTATTATAGATTAGATAGTTAAGACGTAGTCTATCGAGCTTCTTTGAAAAGAAGGCTATAGGATATAGCTTCCCTTATTTATCTCGTTATCCTAACTATCCTCCGATAGCGTAGTCTAAAGCGTCCGTTTCTACCTCAAATGGCTTCTTAGGGTCTAGTAATACTAGTACTAGATCCTTGGTAATAGCGTTATAAATCTACGTAAGTGCCTACTTATATTGCTCTTCCTATTAGAATTTAGCGTTCTTCTTTATAAGTTTGTATAATAGTCGTATAATCGCTCTAAAGTTCCTAATAAATATCTGGTAGAAGTTTATAAACCTAATGAAACTTTATACTTCTATAACTAACGTCGGTCGTAGCTAATTCTTAATAGCTTCAACCTTTAAGGGTTCTATCCGAATTTATCCTAGGGATATCTTATATCCTAAAAACACTATCTTCCTAACGTAGAATTTACTCTTTTCCTTATTAACTAATAGCTTATATATATATAACGTGTCTAGTATTACTCTTACGTACTTCTAATATTTGTCTATCATCTTAGAGAAGATAAGTATATTATTAAGATAATATACTATAAATTTGTTAAGAAAGGGTCGGATAACTTGATTAATCAGGGCTTAGAACGTTACTAGTACGTTTATAAGTCTAAATAATATAATAAGATACTTATAATAGCTATAGGGTATCCTAAAGGCTATTTTCTACTCGTTGCTTTCTTTAATCTATATATAGTTATAGGCCGATAGCAAGTCAAGACATATAAAATATTAGGCTCCTACTAACTAATCTTAGAGCTATAAGATTAGTAGTAATAGGTATTAGTTTTTTACAATCTATTTATTAAGTTACCAATAGTTAATATATAACTATAACTTTCCGTCTTTCTTAGGTATAAATAGGATTAGGTAGCCTACTAGCAATATTAATAGGCAGATATATCCTCTTCGAAGGTTCTCCTCTAAATATCGCTTAAGTTCTTTATTCTATATCTAGCTTATATAGTAAATTTTAAAGAACTTTAGTTATACTCCTTCCTTAAGCTTGATCTTATAATCCTATAGGCCATGTTCTAGTAATCCTTCTAGATACTTTGGTTCGAATACTAGGTATCCCTTATACTCCTTTGGTACTTCCCTAGTCTTGTCTCGTTTCTCGGTTTTCTGATAGTATACGAACTTGGTTCCGTCTATAGCGATGCTAGCGATTTCTCCTATCTCGATCTACTGTTCTAGTTATAGTGTTCTATATACGTTAATGGAGAGAATAGCTATTGGCGGTTTGGCTCGTTCCTCTTATTGTAGTGTTAATATCGTTATACCGCTTCTTCTAGAGTCCGTAATGGTCTGTCTGCTATTGCCTGTCTCTTACGGTGGATCTATAGAACGTACCTCTCCCTAGGCACCCGTCTGTTATAATCCTTGTACGCTTCCTATTATATTAGTTAAATATAACTCTATTTAGGGTTGTAAGTAGCTACTATTCTTCTAGCTAATGTCTAGGTTATAGTCTTTATACTATAGTAGTCCTAGTATTATATCTTTATTGTTACCTATATCTATAATGCTAAATACAATTACTATAGTCTTCCTTATTATAATAATATCGATTAGTTTGGTCTCTTTATATACCTATTATATTAGGAATAGCCCTTTAACTATACTATACTTCTGTTTCATTCTCTAGGGTATTTATAGCTAATTTATAAGTATTAATAAGATTAGGTTTATCTCTACTCTACTATCTACTAGTATAAGTATTTTATACTATTTCTATTATACTATTATCTATAGTCGCTTATCTTATTACCGTTATCCTAAAATTACGGCGATCTCTTATATTTCTACTAGGAGGTCTCGATATAGTAGTCTCTTATACTAGTCCCTCCTATACTATATTACCACTTGCTACTATACTAGTATCAATGGTTTTTGGGCCCCTCAAAGGGCCTTAACCTATTTCCTAGGTTAATATTAACCTCTTTGATTATTCGGCTAATAGTAGCTTCGTCAATTATACTTATTTCTGTAAGCTATTAGGTACTTATAACTTCCTACTATTAGGTCCGTTCTACTTTCTATCGTACACGCTATAGCTTTATCTAAAGCTCCCAAATTCGCGATTTCTTTTTGTCCTTGTGATAAAGACAATTGTTACTTTAGTATAAGTCCTATATATCTTGTCCTATTCTATAGTACCTAGGCTAGGCTCATCTTAGAACTACTATAATGCCTTCTAGACTTCGGGTTTCGATCTTCTAGAGTAATTCGGCCGCTCTATTTCCCGCGTTATAGACCTATTCTATAGGGCGTAAACTTCTGTCCCCGTTTTCCTATTAGGTCGGCTAGTATGTGACGAACCTAACTTAGACTTCTTCTGAAAGGGTTTAGACGAAGGTAGGTGAAGCGGGACAAGTATATAGGTCGTCTAAGGGATTCGGTAAAGCCAAAGGGTTTATAATAATAGAGTTGTCTCTTATAGTAGTATAATGCTATTACAAGTACTATAATTATAAGTTACTATTACTAGTGAACTCCTAGAGTCTACTGTAATAAGTAACTATCTATATATATATATAACCCTAGTGATTACCTCTAATCACGGTGATCGTAAGTGATTATATAATGATAATCACCCTAATCACTAGTAAGCGTAGTAATTATAGCGCTTCTTATATTGTAATTAGTCCTTCTGTTCCTTTAGCTTAATTAGTCTATCTATACCGGTAGCCTAGGCGGCATCTGCGTATATATTTCCGTAATACAATGCCCCTCCTTTAAGGCTTTCGACCCGAAAGCCCTCTTTAGGCCATTTCAAATAGCACTAATATCCCTTACGATCTTTATACGTGTTTTTCTCCTTAGCTCCTTATTATCCTTTATACTATTAATTATACTATCTAACGTGTATAGGTCCTAAGCATCTATTCGTTATAAGCGTCTAGCTTAGTTTATTTCCGATTATAGGTTTATAGTCATAGCGTGTTCCTATTATATAGAGTATAACCGAGTGTATAAAATGATTGAAAAATCTTGTCGTTACGAGGCTTACGTACGTCAGGGTTATTCTTATAATAGTTCCGGCGTTCTAGTTTCTTCTTATAGGTTCTCGTTCCCTTGCAAAGGTACATCGTTAATCGTAGCGTAGTAGATCGTATCATACGTAAGTAATGTCGTTTAAAGGCTAAAGAGAAAGAGGCTAAAGCCTTACTACGAGAATACTAGTATAAAGCTTCTAAGGCGTTAGCCCGTTTGACTTAGGTTCGTAAGCAACGAGAGTTTTTGGTAGAGAAGGGGGTAGATATAGTTATACGGGGTTTGTCAAATCTAGACGAATTAGAGGCGGTAGAGCAATAGGAATTAGAGGCTATTCTAGACGTATAACTTAACGGTAGCGTTAACATTATTAACTAGGGCGCTATCTTCGATTCTATCCTAGGTTTACCTTTAGCCGATCTAGGTTCTGCCGATAGAACTATTCGAGTTTCTTAGGGTAATTTAAGTTCTTAACTAGTTCCTATAAGTTATCTTCTTATAACAAACCTAACTTAGACTTCTTCTAAAAGGGTTTAGACGAAGGTAAGTGGTACGGGACAAGCGTATAGGTCGTCTAAGGGATTTGGTAAAGCTAAAGGGTTTATAACAATAGAGTTATCTCTTATAGTAGTATAATGTTATTAGGGGTACTATGATTATAAAGGAGAGTTACTATCACTAGTAAACTCTAGAGTCTACTAGAATAAGTAACTATCTATATATATATATAACCTTCCCGGATCACCTTGATCAGTCCTTGGTTAGTGATCCTAGTGAGCCGCTCATCGCGATCAGTGACTTTACACTGATCTTAGTGATCATAAGCTAGCGTACGGTAGGGCTCTTAGTGCTCCCTATATTATAATTGGTTCTTCCTGTCCTTTCGGCTTGATTAGCCTATCCGTGCTAGTAGCCTAGGCGGTATCTGTATATATATTTCCGTGATACGATGCCCTCCCTCTGAGGCTTTCGACCCGAAAGCCCTCTTAGGCCATTTTAAATAGTGCTAACTCCCTCTCGTAACTTGCTCCTATGAGTTCCCCCCCCCTTACTCCCTTCTACCATTTACTATAGCTAACTGTATAAAGAAACACCGTCGCGATATAATATGTAAACGTCGTGTCTTAGTCACTACGATTAAGTAAGACGGTTCTAAAACTATGCCGTGTTCCAACTATTGGCACGTAACGCCTAAGAAGCATTATATTATATTAGGAAATTCTAAGAGGTGCTTAAATTGTACGTGTAAGGGAAAGTCTTATAACGGGCCAAATATAACAGATTCCTATAAGTAGCTTCTATTTATCCTCTTGTTTCCGTTTTAACTTGTTATAGTATTACGTAACTAACGTAAGCAAGATAGGCTAGAGGAGGAAATTTTAGCGATAGAAGATCTACTTTAGCAAACTTTAAGCCGCCTTATATGTTTATATCATTAAAAACAAATGTTACGTGACTAGAGTAATAAATTCGTTTGTCAAGGTATATAGGGTTTAGATAAGGAGGACGGGGTAGTAGCTCTAATATCGGACGAACAGGATTTAATAGGTTAGGTATAGGCGTTAGGCGCCTTTGGCGTGATTGACTAGGAAGTAGTTAGCTTGTCCCTAGGGTTAGCTCCTACCGGTACTTCTTCCTTCTTAGATACCGGTTAGGTTCCTAAGTCAGCCCCTATAGTTAGTTAGGATTCCTCCGGTAGAACTATTCTAGTTTCTTAGGGCAGTTTAGGTTCTTAACCGGCTCCTATAAGTTGTCTTCTATTCTAAAATCAAGCTATTTAACTAGATATTATAGTTCCCTATTAATAATACGTAAATCTAGGATTTCCTTAATATCCTATTCTTCCTCTTTGTCTTCTACTTTAATGTTTATAGCAATCTTAGCGTTTTTTGGTACTAGTTCGAGAAGTGAAATATAAAAAACATCTATCTATAGTCATATAGATAACGGTAACGATAGTCGGTAGTTAGATGTTAAAATTCGTTCTTTGATAACGAAGGGTCCGACCTTCTTAAAGTCTAGCTTTATACTTGGTCGTTTAGTTCGTAGGTTTCGTACGATTAGATAGACTTTATCTCCCCTCTCTAGGCGAGGTCCCTCGAGCCTGTATTTATCGTAGTAGTTCTTCATTCTGGTTCTAATAAACTCGAGTTCCTTTTTAAGTTTCTTATATAGTACGTATATCTGCTCTACTTTAACTGCCGCTCTTGGCACTGTGACCTCTAGTCCTTACCTAAGGTCTGCTTCGTATCTATAGTTCGCAAAGAACGGTATGACTTTAGTCGTTTCTATTAGTATTATATTGTAAGCGAGTTATACTATTAGTAATAGCATGACCTAGTTATTCTACTAGTAGTTAATATAGGAACGGAGGTATTGCTTAATAACTTGGTTTAGTCGTTCTATTTGTCTATTAGTCTATAGGTAATATATTGTTAATAGTTTGCTATTAATGCCTAATCGTTATATTAACACTTACTAAAACTTCGATACGAATTTGGTGTCTCTATCGGTAATCTATTCTTATAGCTAAGTATATACTAATATAACTTACTAATAGATTACGTCTACTAGCTATTTAGCTATCTAAGACTCCTTATAGAGAAAGAAGTATACCTATTTAGTTAGGCGATCTACTATAGTAAGAATACTATTGTAGATCACTCCTATAGCCATATCCTTAGATTCTAACAGTTTTATAATAAAGTCTATCGTAACTAAACTCTATAGTTTGTCAACTATTAGTAGTAGCTAAAGTAGCCTATATAGCTTATATCGTACCGTCTTGCTTCGATTATAGATATTATAGCTCTATACGACTTCCTTAACTCGTACCGTTAATTATAGAAAGTTATAGTGTTTCTTGACTTATATAATAGTCTTTATAACTCCTTTATATCCTCCGAGTTTCGACTTGTAGAGTTCTCGAATCATTTGTAGCTATTAGTCTTTATTATAGATATACGCTTTACCTCGGTACTAGAGTTTCCTATCTTTTTCTTCTACTTCGCTAGGTACCACTAGTCTAGGTACTACTTAATATTATACCTTATTAATCCTTTCTTTTCGAAAGATTATATAATATTCTAGGAACGAGTCAAGTAGATCATCTTCTATAGGTGTCTACGTTTCGTGATATAGCGTTCCGTCTATTCGTTCCTTAAACAATAGTAGCGTTATTTCCGTTCGTCCTTCTATATAATCTGTTCGTCGGCTTAAAGCGTCCGCTTATACATTTTCTTTGCCTTTCTTATAACGGATCTCGAAGTTAAATTCCGCAAGGAATTCTACCTATTATATTTATCATCCGTTAAGCTCCTTTGTCGTTATAAAGTACTACAGATTCTTATAATCTATATATATTTATACTAGTTTAATCGTACCACTAAGATATAGTCGCTATTCCTTAAAAGCTTTAATAATCGTAAGTAGTTCCTTGTTATAGATTAGATAGTTAAGACGTAGTCTGTCAAGCTTCTTTAAAAAGAAGGCTATAGGATATAACTTCCCTTGCTCGTCTCGTTATCCTAACTATCCTCCGATAGCGTAATCTAAAGCGTCCGTTTCTACCTCGAATAGCTTCTTAGGGTCTGGTAGTACTAGCACTAGATCCTTAATAATGGCATCGCGAATCTATATAAATACTTACTTATATCGCTCTTCCTATTAGAACTTAGCGTTCTTCTTAATAAGCTTGTATAATAGTTATATAATCGCTCTAAAATTCCTAATAAACATTCGATAGAAGTTTATAAACCTAATAAAACTTTATACTTCTATAACTAACGTCGGTTATAGCTAATCTTTAATAGCTTTAACCTTTAAGGGTTCTATCTAAATTTGTCCTAGGGATATCTTATATCCTAAAAACACCGTCTACTTAATATAGAATTCGCTTTTCTCCTTATTAACTAATAGCTTATATACGTATAATATATCTAGTACTACTCTTATATACTTTTAATATTTATCTATTATCTTAGAGAAGATAAGTATATTATCAAGATAATATACTATAAATTTGTCAAGAAAGGGTTAGATAGCTTAATTAATTAGGGCTTAGAACGTTACTAGCACGTTCGTAAATCTAAATAGTATAACAAGGTACTCGTAATAGCTATAGGGTATCCTAAAGGCTATTTTCTACTTATTACTTTCTTTGATCTATATATAGTTATAGGCTAATAGTAAGTTAAGATATATAAAATATTAGGCTCCTAATAACTAATCTTAGAGCTATAAGATTAGTAGTAACAGGTATCGGTTTTTCACGGTCTATTTATTAAGTTACCGATAGTTAATATATAACTATAACTTTCCGTCTTTCTTAGGTATAAATAGGATTAGGTAGCCTACTAGCGATATCAACAGGCAGATATATCCTCTTCAAAGATTCTCCTCTAGATATCGTTTAAGTTCTTCGTTCTACGTCTAGCTTATATAGTAGATCTTAAAGAACTTTAGTCATACTCCTTCCTTAAGCTTGATCTTATAATCCTATAGGCCGTGTTCTAGTAATCCTTCTAGATACTTTGGTTCAAATGCTAGGTATCCTTTGTACTCCTTCGGTACTTCCCTAGTCTTGTCTCGTTTCTCTGTTTTCTGATAGTATACGAACTTGGTTCTATCTATAGCGATGCTAGCGATTTCTCCTGTCTTAACCTATTGCTCTAATTGCAATGCTCCGTATTCGTCAACGGAGAGAACAGCTATCGGCGGTTTAGCTCGTTCCTCCTATCGTAACGTCAATGTTATTATACCGCTTCTTCTAGAGTCTGTAGTGGTCTATCTGCTATTGCCCGTCTCTTATAGTAGATCTATAGGATATGCCTTCCCTTGAGTATCGTCTGCTTATAATCCTTATACACTCCCTATTACGCTAGTCAAATATAACTCTATCTAGGGTTATAAGTGGCTACTATTCTTCTAGCTAATGTCTAGGTTATAGTCTTTATACTATAGTAGTCCTAATATTATATCCTTGTCGTTGCCTATATCTATAATGCTAAATATAACTACTATAGTCTTCCCTACTATAGTAATATTAATTAGTTTGGTCTCTCTATATATCTATTATATTAGGAATAGCCCTTTGACTATATTATACTTCTGTTTTATCTTCTAGGGTATCTATAGCTAATTTATAAGTGTTAGCGAAATCAGGTTTATCTCTACTCTACTATCTACTAGTATAAGCATTTCGTACTACTTCCATTATACCGTTATCTATAGTTGCTTATCTTACTATCGTTATCCAAAGATTATAGCGATTTCCTATATTTCTACTAGGAGGTCTCAATATAGTAGTCTCTTATACTAGTTCTTCCTATACTACGCTACCACTTGCTACTATATAGGCGTTAATAGTTTTCGGGCCCCTCAAAGGGCCCTAACCCGTTTCCTAGGTCGGTACTAACCTCTTCGATTATTCGGCTAATAGCAGCTTCGTTAATCGTTCTCATTTCTATAAGCCATTAAGTGCTTATAGCTTCCTACTATTAGGTCTATTCTACTTTTTATTATATAGTCTATAGCTTCATCTAAAGCTCCTAAATTCGCGATTTCTTTTCATCCGCGTGATAAAGACAATCGTTACTCTAGTATAAGTCCTATATATCTTGTCCTATTCTGTAGTGCCTAGGCTAGGCTTGTCTTGGAACTACTATAATGCCTTTTAGACTCCGGGTTTCGATCTTCTAGAGTAATTTGGCCGCTCTGTTTCCCACGTTATAGACCTATTCTATAGGGCGTAAACTTCTGTCCCTATTTTCCTATTAGGTTGGCTAGTGATTGTTTTCGAATTTGTTACGGAAGTGGTATTAGCATTTGTATACTATATACTAGAACTAGGGCACTTGTATATATACCTTATATTAAGGGTATAGTTATATAATGTTGTCTAGAAGATATTAGAATTCTTTTCTAAATCCTTCCTACTATATATAGACTATAGGTACCCTAATGCTAAGGTAGGAATATTTCTCCTAGTAGCTTTCCTATATACGTTCGTCTTTTCTGTAGTTTATACATATAAACTAGTACTCTAGGTTCTATATATTATAGCTAAGTTACTAATCGTCAAAGTACACGGTATAACTATCAGGTCTATTATATGTTATAGGCTATTCCCCTTTGATAGTTTCTATAATACGTTAGAGTTCCCTCATTTCGTCCCTTATCTCATCGCTCTACTAGGCAAGTCAAGTTAGGCATCTATCTCGTTCGTGTAACTCTATATTAAGCTAGAAGACTTCGTTATAATACTATTCGATCTGTTCCTAAAGGAATAAGATGTTCGGTCCGGGTCGGTCGACTCCTTAGGTGTCGGTTATCTACGATCTATCCTGTCTCTATATAACCGTAAAACCCTACTACCTTAAGGCTAGGAGAATCGAAATCGGTGGTATATACTCCCCTGCCATATCCCATTTGGTAATGCCTATCTTAGGGTCTATAGTGACTAGTTTAGAGTATAGCGTCTGTTTGTCTTTACTATTATTATCGTGTTCGAGATTATCTATATCGCTATCCCTATCTTTGTAGCTCGTGGCTACTACTTCGACGACGTCCTTAGTTTCGTCAATAACTATAGTTTCCTTTCCCGGGACTAGTTTCTAATCTTTCTTCGAGCTTTGACATTCTTGCCTATAGTGTCCTTTCTTTCTATAGTTATAGTAGGTAGCATTAGACTTATCTTTGGCTATCTTCTTCTTGTCCTACTTCTATGCTATATCTATATCTATAGCTCTAAGATACGTCCTATATAAGGTACTAATATATACTCGCTTTTTCTTATCGTTAGCCTTAACTATAATTCTATTCATTCGACCTTATTTCTACTATTCTTATATATAAAGCCGATCGTCGATTCTAATAGCCTATATAATATATTCGTCTAGCGTTTTAGGCTAGTCGTACTTATATAGCTTATCTTTAACCTTTTCCTTTAAGCTATTATAAAATAGTTATATTAACGCCTTGTTATTAAGCTAAGACTTAAGTATATCCTATCTAAACTATATAGCATAGGAGGCTACTAACTTGGTCTATCGGAGATTAGTAAGCCTTTCTTATATATAAATCTTCTTATCTTTATCGCCAAAGACCTTCCAAAGCTCTTCTTCGAAACGGTCGTAGGATCAGAAGACTACCTATATAAAGGCGTCTTAATTATCCTTATCTTCCTTAGTAAGGTAGTCATTCCACGTAGGTTCGAACCATCTAAGTACCTTGCCCTCTAGTCTTATAGCTACGTAGAAGACTTTAGCTTTATCGTCCGGAAACTTGTCATCATTAAGCCGGAAGTAGGATCGGAGGTTTGTCAAAAACCCTATAAGATCCTCCTTAGTTCCTCTATATTTACTAGGTAATTCGATCTTAATACGGCTTGCTTTAGTAGTCTCAAGCGCCTTGATTTTGGCATAGGCCTCGTTAACCAGTTTCTACAAGTACTTTTCGCCATTCTCGAGTTCCTTGATTCGAGCTTAAGTAGCCTTATCTCTCTAGTCTAACTCCTAGATTCGCTACTAGAGTTGACCAAGCTAGGCAAGTAGCTATTCGGCTATAACGTTAGTAGCTATATCGATATCGAGGTCAAAGTCACCTCCGTTCTAAACTATAATAGAACAAAGGGAGTGATAGCAATATATAACGAACCTAACTCAGACTTCTTCTAAAAGGGTTTAGACGAAGGTAAGTAGTACGGGATAAGCGTGTAGGTCGTCTAAGGGATTTGGTAAAGCTAAAGGGTTTATAACAACAGAGTTGTCTCTTATAGTAGTACGATATTATTAGGGGTACTATAATTATAAAGGAGAGTTGCTATTACTAGTAAACTCTAGAGTCTACTAGAACAAGTGACTATCTATATATATATATAACCTTCCCGGATTACCTTGATCAGTCCTTGGTTAGTGATCCTAGTGAGCCGCTTATCGCGATTAGTGACTTTACGCTGATCTTGGTGATCGTAAGCTAGTGTACGATAGGGCGCTTAGTACTCCCTATGTTATAATTGGTTCTTCCTGTCCTTTTGGCTTAATTGGCCTATCCGTGCTAGTGGCCTAGGCGGCATCTGTATGTATATTTCTGTAACACTTCTAGTCTAAAATCAAGCTATTTGACTAGATACTATAGTTCCCTATTAATGATATATAAATCTAGGATTTCTTTAACGTCCTATTCTTCCTCTTTGTCCTCTACTTTGATGTTTATAACGATCTTAGCGTTTTTTGGTACTGGTTTGAGAAGTAAAATATAAAAAATATCTATCTATAGTTATATAGATAATAGTAACGATAGTCGGTAGTTAGATGTTAAAATTCGTTCTTTGATAACGAAGGGTCTGACCTTCTTAAAGTCTAGCTTTATACTTGGTTATTTAGTTTATAGGTTTCGTATAATTAGATAGACTTTGTCTCCCCTCTCTAGGCAAGGTCCCTCGAGCCTATATTTATTATAGTAGTTCTTTATTCTAGTTCTGACAAACTCGAGTTCCTTTTTAAGCTTCTTATATAGTGTATATATCTGTTCTACTTTGACTATTACTCTTGGCACTATAACCTCTAGTCCTTGCCTAAGGTCTGCTTCGTATCTATAGTTTACGAAGAATGGCGTAACTTTAGTTATTTCTATTGGTGTTATATTATAAGCAAGTTATATTGTTAGTAATAGTATAACCTAGTCGTCTTGCTAGTAATTGACGTAAGAGCGGAGGTATTACTTGATAACTTGGTTTAGTTACTCTATTTGTCCGTTAGTCTATAGGTGATATGCTATTGACAGCTTACTATTAACGCCTAATCGTTATATTAACACTTGCTAGAACTTTAATACGAACTTGGTATCTCTATCGGTAATCTATTCTTATAGCCAAGCGTATACTAATACAACTTGCCGATAGATTATATCTACTAGCTATTTAGCTATCTAGGACTCCTTATAGGGAAAGAAGTATACCTATTTAGTTAGATGATCTACTATAGTAAGAATACTATTATAGATTACTCCTATAGCTATATCCTTAGATTCTAATAGTTTCATAATAAAGTCTATTATAACTAAACTCTATAGTTTGTTAGCTATTAGTAGTAGCTAAAGTAGCCTATATAGCTTATATTATACTATTTTGCTTCGATTGTAAATATTATAGCTCTATATAACTTCCTTAACTCATATCATTAACTATAGGAAGTCATAGTATTTCTTAACTTATATAATAGTCTTCGTAACTCCTTTATATCCTCTAAGTTTCGATTTATAGAGTTCTCGAATTATTTATAGCTATTAATCCTCATCGTAGATATATACTTTGCCTTGGTACTAGAGTTTTCTATCTTTTTCTTCTACTCCGCTAGGTACTACTAGTCTAGGTACTACTTAATACTATGCCTTATCAATCCTTTCTTCTCAAAAGATTATACAATATTCTAGGAATAAGTCAAGTAGATTATCTTCTATAGGTGTCTACGTTTCGTGGTATAGCGTTCCGTCTATTCGTTCCTTGAATAATAGTGGCGTTGTTTCCGTTTGTCCTTTTATATAATCTATTTATTGACTTAAGGCGTCCGCTTATACATTCTCTTTACCTTTCTTATAGCGAATCTTAAAGTTAAATTCTATAAGGAATTCTACCTATTATATTTATCGTCTGTTAAGCTCTTTTGTTATTATAAAGTATTATAAATTTTTATAATCTGTATATACTTATACTAGTTTGATCGTGCTACTAAGGTATAGTTACTATTCCTTAAAAGCTTTAATAATCGTAAGTAGTTCCTTATCGTAGATTAAATAATTAAGATATAGTCTATCAAGCTTTTTTGAAAAGAAGGCTATAGGATGTAGCTTCCCTTGCTTATCCCGTTATCCTAACTATCCTTCGATGGTATAGTCTAAAGCGTCCGTTTCTACCTCGAATAGCTTCTTAGGGTCTGGTAGTACTAGTATTAGATCCTTAGTAATAGCGTTACGAATCTATATAAATACTTACTTATATCGCTCTTCCTATTAGAGCTTAGCGTTCTTCTTAGTAAGTTCGTATAATGGTTATACAATTGCTCTAAAGTTCCTAATGAACATCTAGTAGAAGTTTATAAACCTAATGAAACTTTGTATTTCTATAACTGACGTTAGTTGTAGCTAGTTCTTAATAGCTTTAACCTTTAAAGGTTCTATCTAGATTTGTCCTAGGGATATCTTATATCCTAAAAATACCGTCTTCTTAATATAGAATTCGCTCTTTTCTTTGTTAACTAATAGCTTATATATATATAACGTGTCTAGTACTACTCTTATATACTTCTAGTATTTGTCTATCGTCTTAGAGAAGATAAGTATATTATTAAGATAATATATTATAAATTTGTTAAGAAAGGGTTAGATAGCTTGATTAATTAGGGCTTAGAACGTTACTAGCGCGTTTATAAGTCTAAATAGTATAATAAGGTACTTATAGTAGCTATAGGGTATCCTAAAGGCCGTTTTCTACTCGTCGCCTTCTTTGATCTATATATAGTTATAGGCCAATAGCAAGTTAAGATATATAAAATATTAGGCTCCTATTAACTAATCTTAGAGCTATAAGATTAGTAGTAACAGGTATCGGTTTTTTATAGTCTATTCGTTAAGTTGCCAATAGTTAACGTATAGCTATAGCTTTCCGTCTTTCTTAGGTATAAATAGGATTAGGTAGCCTACTAGCGATATCGACAGGCGGATATATCCTCTTCAAAGGTTCTCTTCTAGATACCACTTAAGTTCTTCGTTCTATGTCTAGCTTATATAGTAAATCTTAAAGAACTTTAGTTATACTCCTTCCTTAAGCTTGATCTTATAATCCTATAGGCTATGTTCTGGTAATCCTTCTAGATACTTTGGTTCGAATGCTAGGTATCTTTCGTACTCCTTTAGTACTTCCCTAGTCTTATCTTATTTCTCGGTTTTCTTATAGTATACAAACTTGGTTCCGTCTATAGCGATACTAGCGATTTCTCCTATCTTAATCTACTACTCTAATTATAGTGCTCCGTATTCGTTAATAGAGAGAATAGCTATTGGCGGTTCGGCTCGTTCCTCCTGTCGTAGTGTTAATGTCGTTATACTGCTTCTTCTAGAGTCTGTAGTAGTCTGTCTGCCATTGCCTGTCTCTTGTAGTAGATCTATAGGATATGCCTTCCCTTAAGTATCGTCTAATTGTAATCCTTACATGCTCCCTATTATACTAGTTAAATATAACTCTATCTAGGGTTATAGGTAGCTACTATTCTTCTAGCTAATGTCTAGGTTATAATCTTTATACTATAGTAACCCTAATATTATATCTTTATCGTTACCTATATCTATAATGCTAAATATAACTACTATGGTCTTCCCTACTATAGTAATATTGATTAGTTTGGTCTTCCTATATACCTATTATATTAGGAATAGCCCCTTGACTATACTATACTTCCGCTTTATTCTCTAGGGTATCTATAGCTAATTTACAAGTATCGGCGAAATTAGGTTTATCTCTACTTTACTATCTACTAGTACGAGTATTTCGTGCTGCTTCTATTGTGCCGTTATCTATAGTCGCTTGTCTTACTGTTGTTATCTAAAGATTATAGCGATTTCCTATATTTCTACTAGGAGGTCTCAATATAGTAGTCTCTTACGTTAGTTCCTCCTATACTATACTACTACTTACTACTATACAGGCGTTAATAGTTTCCGGGCCCCCTAAAGGGCCCTAACCCGTTTCCTAGGTTAGTATTAACCTCTTCGATTATTTAGCTAATGGCGGCTTTATCAATTATACTTATTTCTGTAAGCCATTAAGTGCTTATAGCTTCCTACCATTAGGTCCGTTTTGCTTTCCGTCGTATACGCTATAGCTTTATCTAAAGCTCCTAAATTCGCGATTTCTTTTTATCTACGTGATAAAGATAATCGTTACTCTAGTATAAGTCCTACGTGTCTTGTCCTATTCTGTAGTGTCTAGGCTAGGCTTGTCTTAGGACTACTATAATGCCTTCTAGGCTTCGGGCTTCGATCTTCTAGAGTAATTCGGCCGCTCTGTTTCCTACGTTATAGACCTATTCTATAGGGCGTAAACTTCCGTCCCCGTTTTCCTATCGGGTCGGCTAGTGATTGTTTTCGAATTTGTTACAGAAGTGGTATCGGCATTCGTATACTATATACTAGAACTAGGGCACTTGTACGTGTGCCTTATGCCGAGGGTATAGTCGTGTAATGTCGCCTAGAAGATATTAGAATTCTTTTCTAAATCTTTCTTACTATATATAGACTATAGGTACCTTAATGCTAAGGTAGGAATGTTTCTTCTAATAGCTTTCCTATATACGTTTATCTTTTCTATAGTTTATATATATAAACTAGTGCTTAGGGTTCTATATATCGTAGTTAAGTTACTAATCGTTAAAATGCTTAGTATAACTATTAGGTCTATTATACGTTATAGGCTATTCCCCTTTAATAGTCTCTATAATATATTAGAGTTCCCTTATCTTATTCCTAAGCTCTTCGCTTTACTAAGTGAATCGAGTCAGGCATTTATCCCGTTTATATAACTCTACGTTAAGCTAGAAAACTTCGTTATAATACTATTTAATCCGTTCCTAAAGGAATAGGATGTTTGGTCTGGGTCGGTTAACTCCTTAAGTATTGGTTATCTACGATCCGTCCTGCCTCTATATAACTATAAAACCCTACTACCTTAAGGCTAGGAGAATCGAAATTAGTGGTGTATACTCCCCTACTATATCCTATTCAGCAATGCCTGTTTCTAGGTCTATAGTGACTAGTTCGGAGTATAGCGTCTATTTGTCTTTACCATTATTATTATATTTAAGACTATCTATATTACTATCCCTATCTTTATAGCTTATAACCGCTACTTTGGTGATATCCTTGGTAGTTTTGTCAATAATTATAATTTCCTTCCTAGGGACTAGTTTCTAGTCTTTCTTTAGGCTTTGACATTCTCGCTTATAATGTCCTTTCTTTCTATAGTTATAGTAGGTAGCGTTAGACTTATCTTTAGATGTCTTCTTCTTATCCTACTTCTATATTATATCTATATCTATAGCTTTAGGATACATCCTATATAAGGTACTAATATATGCTTACTTTTTCTTATTATTAGCCTTAACTATAGTTCCATTTATTCGACCTCGTTTCTATTATTCCTATATATAGAGCTAATCGTCGATTCTAATAGCCTATATAATATATTTATCTAGAGTTTTAGGCCGGTTATACTTATATAGCTTATCTTTAACCTTTTCCTTTAAGCTATTATAGAATAATTATATTAACGCTTTATCATTAAGCTAAGACTTAAGTATATCCTATCTAAACTATATAGTATAGGAGGCTACTAACTTAGTCTATTAGAGATTAGTAAGCCTTTCTTATATATAAATCTTCTTATCTTTGTCGCTAAAAACCTTCTAAAGCTCTTCTTTAAAACGGTTATAGGATCGGAAGACTACCTATATAAACAGGTCTTAATCGTCCTTATCTTCCTTAGTAAGATAGTTATTCTATATAGGTTCGAACTATCTAAGTACCTTACCCTCTAATCTTATAGCTATATAGAGGACTTTGGCTTTATCGTCTAGAAACTTGTTATTATTAAGCTAGAAGTAGGATCAGAGATTTGTTAGGAACCCTATAAGATCTTCCTTAGTTCCTCTATATTTACCAGGTAGTTCGATCTTAATATAGCTCACTTTAGTAGTCTTAAGCGCCTTGATTTTAGCATAGGCCTCGTTAACTAGCTTTTGCGAGTGCTTTTCGCTATTCTCGAGTTCCTTGATTCGAGCTTAAGTAGCCTTATCTCTCTGGTCTAACTCCTAGATTCGCTACTAGAGTTAACCAAGCTAGGCGAGTAGCTATTTGGCCGTGACGCTAGTAGCTATATCGATATCGAGGTCGAAGTCACCTCTATTCTAAACTATAATAGAACAAAGGGAGTGATAGTAACGTATGACGAACCTAACTTAGACTTCTTCTAAAAGGGTTTAGACGAAGGTAGGTAAAGTAGGATAAGTATATAGGTCGTCTAAGGGATTTGGTAAAGCTAAAGGGTTTATAATAATAGAGTTGTCTCTTATAGTAGTATAATGCTATTACGAGTATTATAATTATAAGTTACTATTACTAGTAAACTCCTAGAGTCTATTATAACGAGTGACTATCTATATATATATATAACCCTAGTGATTACCCCTGATTATGGTGATTGTAAGTGATTGTATAGTGATAATTACCTTAATTACTAGTAAGTATAGTGATTATAGCGCTTCTTATATTATGATTGGTCCTTTTGTTCCTTTGGCTTGATTGGTCTGTCTGTGCTAGTAGCCTAGGCGGTATCTACGTGTATATTTCTATGATATAGTAATTGTTTTCGAATTTATTATAGAAGTAGTATTAGCATTTGTATACTACATACTAGAACTAGGGCACTTATATGTATATCTTATATCAAGGGTATAGTTATATAGTGTTACCTAGAAGATATTAGAATTCTTTTCTAAATCCTTCCTACTATATATAGACTATAGGTACCCTAATACTAAGGTAGGAATGTTTCTTCTAGTAGCTTTCCTATATATATTCGTCTTTTCCGTGGTTTATATATATAAACTAGTACTCTAGGTTCTATATGTTATAGCTAAGTTACTAATCGTTAAAGTGCTCGATATAACTATTAGGTCTATCGTATATTACAGGCTATTCCCCTTTAATAGTTTCCACGATACGTTAGAGTTCCCTTATTTCGTCCCTTATCTTATCGCTCTACTAGGCAAGTCGAGTTAGGCGTCTATCTCGTTTATATAACTCTATATTAAGCCGGAAAACTTCATTACGGTACTATTTGATCTATTCCTAAAGGAATAGGATATTCGGTCTAGGTCGGTCGACTCCTTAGGTATCGGTTATCTATAATCTATCTTGCCTCTATATAACTATAAAACCCTATTACCTTAGGGCTAGGATGATCAAGATCGGTAGTATATACTCTCCTACTATATCCTATTTAGTAATGCCTATTTCTAGGTCTATAATAATTAGTTCGGAGTACGGTGTTTGTTCGTCTTTATTATTACTATTATATCTAAGACTATCTATATTACTATCCCTATCTTTATAGCTTATAACTACTACTTTGATAACGTCCTTAGTTTTGTCAATGATCGTAGTTTCCTTTCCTAGGACTAGTTTCTAGTCTTTCTTTAGGCTTTAACATTCTTGCTTATAGTATCCTTTCTTTCTATAGTTATAGTAGATAGCATTAGACTTATCTTTAGCTATCTTCTTCTTATCCTACTTCTATACTATATCTATATCTATAGCTCTAAGATATATCCTATATAAGATACTAATATATACTTGCTTTTTCTTATTATTAGCCTTAACTATAGTTCCGTTTATTTAACCTTATTTCTACTATTCTTATATATAAAGCCGATCATTAATTCTAATAGCCTATATAATATATTTATCTAGGGTTTTAGGCTAGTTATACTTATATAGCTTATCTTTAACCTTTTCCTTTAGGCTATTATAAAATAGTTATATTAACGCCTTATCATTAAGCTAAGACTTAAGTATATCCTATCTAAACTATATAATATAAGAGGCTACTAACTTAGTCTATTAGAGATTAGCAAGTCTTTCTTATATATAAATCTTCTTATCTTTATCGCTAAAAACCTTCTAAAGCTCTTCTTTAAAATAGTCATAGGATCAAAAGACTACCTATATAAATATATCTTAGTCGTCCTTATCTTCCTTAGTAAGGTAGTCATTCTACGTAGGTTCGAACTATCTAAGTACCTTACCCTCTAGTCTTATAACTATATAGAGGACTTTAGCTTTATTGTCCGGAAACTTGTTATTATTAAGCCGGAAGTAAGATCGGAGGTTTGTCAAAAACCCTATAAGGTCCTCCTTAGTTCCTCTATACTTACTAGGTAGTTTGATCTTAATACGGCTTGCTTTAGTAGTCTCGAGCGCCTTGATTTTGGTATAGGCCTCGTTAACTAGTTTCTATAAGTACTTTTTACCGTTCTCGAGTTCCTTAATTCGAGCTTAAGTAGCCTTGTCTCTCTAGTCTAACTCCTAGATTCGTTATTAGAGTTAACTAAGCTAGGCAAGCAGCTGTTCGGCCGTGACGCTAGTAGCTATATCAATATTAAGGTCGAAGTCATCTCTATTCTAAACTATAATAGAATAAAGGGAGTAATAGCAACGTATGACGAACCTAACTTAGACTTCTTCTGAAAGGGTTTAGACGAAGGTAAGTGGTATAGGATAAGTATATAGGTCGTCTAAGGGATTTGGTGAAGCTAAAGGGTTTATAATAATAGAGTTATCTCTTATAGTAGTATAATACTATTAGGAGTACTGTGATTGTAAGTTACTATTACTGGTGAACTCTAGAGTCTACTAGAACGAGTGACTATCTATATATATATATAACCTTCCCGGATTACCTTGATTAGTCCTTGGTTAGTGATCCTGGTAAGCCGCTTATCGCGATTAGTGACTTTATACTGATCTTAGTAATTGTAAGCTAGTGTGTGGTGGGGCTTGTAGTGCTTCTTACGTTATGATTGGTTCCTTCTGTCCTTTTGGCTTGATTGGCCTATCTGTGCTGGTGGCCTAGGCGGCATCTATATATATATTTCCATAACACTAATACAAGTATCACGACCCTCCTTGATCTTTCCTAACTAATAGAAAATGTTATATACAGAGTAGGCGATCTTTATAAAACGTACAAGTTTAGCCTTATTAACTTCGTACTCCTCTGTGTTATCCTTAACTTACTCGGAGGAAACGCTAGCGTATTTAAGGTCATTCCGGAGAACTATATATAACTTCTTAAGATCTTACGTATAACTATTAGCACTAATGTCTTGCCTATATGTTAGGGGTAAAGGGCAAGATCAAGGGACTTATAGAAGCCTTGGCACTATCTAGTAGAGCCTTTGTTAAATCCTTTACCAATCTAATATAAGAAGTAAGACTATTCTAATCAGTATAAGTATTATAAGAGTATTATAAGAGCTATTAGATATATAGGTAATTAACGTATATATCTTTACACTTATAATAACTATAAGTATAATAATAGTAATAGGAGCTAGCACTAGAATAATTATAATATTTGCTAAAAGAACGTCCTACTAGAGCTAACCATATATACATTTCGTAGGGTACCTTACAAAGCTCGCTAGCTTTGATATTACTATATTTAGTCAGCTTAAACGATCCTAATATAACTAATAGAGCACTTGGAAACTATAATAGAGTCACCGTTATCGTCAAATCAATCAGAAGAAACCAAACTATACGAATTCGCTTAAAAACGCCAGACTCGCAGAATCGCTAGAACGCCACAATACTAGCGATAGAACAAAGGAATACTTACAAAGTAGAAGCTTCAGCGCGCTTATACTTTCGAGGTGTTACAGGAGCAGGAGTCGACCTGCTAGCAGTTACAATGCTCACGACAGGCGTATCTAACAAGTCATCCGTTGATTTAAGCGTAGGAGGTGTTATCTTGTTATTGTTACAATTGAAACTAGTAATACTGTCGCTACTATGGTTACAATGGCTATATTTAAACTATAGCTTCAAAGGAATCGCTCCACCATACTTAACTCTTTTAGACTTCCGAATGTGGAAGGCGGGCCCCCTGAAGGAGCTATCGAGGTAAGAGCGACAAAGGATACAACACCAGGAATAGTATTACCATAAAGTGTAGTTAAACGACTACCGCGTTCAACTAGGGGGTGTGTCAGAAGCTGTGGAGCTTCTAAGAGTATTAGCTACATACGTGCCATAGCGTATAAGGCGTCGTCGCCAACGCATTGGCTAGTTCCTTTGTCTATAAATATCAGTCGTTTTGTTTCCTTTGTAGATAGTTTAACAAGGCACTCTTTTCCTTTGTATAAGCCACCTACTTCAGACACTGCTTTTAACGCTCCCGGAAGCTCATCACTGCGTTCGGCAAATTGGATTCCAGGAAGCTGCAATTGGATTCCAGGAAGCTGTAATTGGATTCCAGGAAGCTGCAATTGGATTCCAGGAAGCTGCAATTGGATTCCAGGAAGCTGCAATTGGATTCCAGGAAGCTGCAATTGGATTCCAGGAAGCTGCGGAAATAAAAAAAAAAACTTTTCCACTACAGAGCTGGGGCCGCGTTTCAAGTACCGAATTGCACCTCTTTCTCCGTCTGCTAGTTCAGTGGCCGCCAAGTCCAGGAATCCGTACTGTACAATACATTGCACCAAGTATAGAGCAGTGGAGCTGCAAAACAAATCAAAAGAGAAAAAAGAGCGCCAAGCGACCAGGTCAGGTATGTATGTACACCTCCTCTAGGATAAATAATCCTAGTGCGATACTTGCCCCACTTTTCTTTGTATTTCTGCAAGCCACTTATATAATTATCATACTATGTCACTCTCCTAATAATTTTCTATACAAAGGTACTTATAGATAAAATCCCTAGGTTAATAGCTAGAACAAGCCTACAAAGACGTATCTACAGACAAACCAAGCTAGTTAACATAGTCAAGTTCAGCTAGTATTCGAGCTAGTATTCGAGCCAGTTTTTAAGCCACTTTTGAACTAGTATTCAAGTCAGTATTCGAGCCAGTTTTTGAGCCAGAATTTGAGCTAATATTTATAGTTTAATATAGATATCTATACTCTACTTAACTCCGAGAGCGATATATACGATTCGCTAACCGCGTAACGATTCTACTACCTATAAGTCAAGAAGACCGGAATCAAGCACCCTAGCCTAGATCTACATATACGGCACTCAACACCACTTTCGCGGGACAAAAAGATCGAGATACGCGCTTTTCGCAAGTATTACAAGATAGATTACTTGAGTATTGCTCAAGCGACTGGCAAGACATACCACCAAGTTTAAGATGCTCTTTCTAGCCCGCTAACCCCCCGACAGAACCGTAGGGGGGCAAAGCCTGTTCTGAAGACCCCCGAGAAGAACCGACTTGAAGAATTCCTTCGTGCCGATCCGATGAACAGAAAGCTTCTATAGGCCGATTTACGGTACTATATCCCTGGTTTTAAGCTCTTTAGTATATAGGCAATCACGACAGCATTACGCTCAATAGGATATAAAAGGGCAATACGATCAAGGAAACTTAAGCTTACGGTTAAACACAAGGATGCCTAACTTGCCTTCGCACACGAGCAACTATCCTTACGTCCTTAGCCATAGGACTAGGAGACAGTCCTCTTTTCTAATGAAACCTAGGCAACGAATAACCCAATATGGAAGCAATAGGTTATGATATACAAGATAGAAGATCCAGAGACCTGGGCACTTATCTGTAAAAAGCCACATGGCTAGATGTTTTAGGGTTCATTTGCAGGTAAGAAAAAGGGGCCCTCATTCTTCTAGGAGAAGGAGTACGGGGGTATCACAGCCTAGAAATACTAATATCACATTGTCCCTCTGGTCTATACATTTTATATAGAGGTTCAAGGGGAGGTTAGTAATATTGTCTTCTAATAAGATAATATAGCACCCTACGTAGCCAAGTCAATAAGGGATATCCTTTCGAGTAGAGGAATCTAGGTCCTACAATAGCCGGCTCGAAGCCTAGATTTAAGCCCTATTAAGAATGTATGGCACTAGATGAAGGATTGGCTTGAATAGCGCTACGATGTTCAATCGCTGAGCCTTACAGGGCTTCGACTAGCTGTTCTGGAGGCGTGGGAGGCAGTGCCCCCTGAGTTTCTTCAGTGCCTGGTACACTCAATGCCCTGACAGCTTGTAAAGGTAATTGAAAACCAGGGGGGGGAGACTGGGTATTGATACTTCTGTACTATAGAAATTTCTACTGTTTTAATTGTACCTAGACTTCTTGGCTACTTTTCTGATTTGCGTTAGTTGTGGGGCATGTATCGCACTAGGATTATTTATCCTGGAGGAGGTGTATTACGGATCCGTACACTCTGTTAGCCGCGCACTTCACCAACGACTTAACCACGAGAGGGCACAGCACCCGGCGCCATGGGCGATGACAGCCCTCCAGCAAGCCACGGCCGAGATGATGGTTCACCGCCGCAACACCGCAAATTCTATGAGACCTCAGCCACGAATTGAGAATCTGCCGACCCTTACGGCGACCCCTTTCGCAAACATCTCCGTTGGATGTTGAGCAGTTTGTCCACCTGAGACGACGACAAAAGCGCCTGAGAACGGGTATTCGGCAGCGAGACAAAGCGGTTAGCAACCACTCGCTATCCATCCCCCGCACACAAGGGCACACAAGGGAACACGGAGCTCAACCGAGTCTCTGTGCAGCCACATCACGCAAAGCGAACCTGCAGCTTTCTCTCCCTAAAACAAATCCCAACGCAGTTTTCGTGCGCTCCTTGTGCCCGTTCTGGCCGCGGCGGCCCCCTAACGATACATGGTTCAGAGTATGTACGAAGGACTGCGCATACATACATACATACACACATACACGCGGGGGAGATACATATCTTACGTACTCCGTACCCAGCCAGGTTTGCAGTACTGAGCACCCCTTGCAATGTCCACCCGCCCCGCCACAGACCCCCGGTCCCTGCAGCCCCAGACGGTGCCGCAACCTTCCAGGGCCCGGTGCCTCGACATAAGGTACATGCACACCTCTCTGTATGTACGGTATTCCGTACACTACATTCTCTAGCCCGATGGGGCAGTGAACGGAGTAAAAGGTTGCCCTCCCCAGCCGCCCGTCGAACCAGGGTCCCCTGCGTCCCGGCAAACGGGGGAAGGGTTTTCGTCTTCAACCGAAGTATGTATAGCTGCAAGTACTTGCATTCATTGCTTGATACGTCCTTTGGGGGCCGTGGCCGTGGCCGTGCCGCTCCCGCCCCCGTTACCTCCCCATCTGTCTTCCCACCTATCACCCAGCTCAGTCCGGCCGGCAGGATCTGCTGCGTTTGCGCTCTGACCGGGGGGGGACGCTTCTCTCGTGGCCCTGATCTGCCTTGTCCCAAGCGAGTGTTTGCGAGGTCTCAGGGTACCACTACGTTGGATGACATGACAGGGGCATGTTTCTTTATCTTGTTCCCTCCCCTGTCTTGACTATGGCTCCGATGCCTTTTGTCCTCGTGCGGGATGGAACCCTACAGTGCCAGTGGGCACTACGGAATCCTCCTTGCAAGCTCTTTGACTTCCTTCTCCAGCTCCCTCCTGCCGCTGTTCAACCTTGCCGATCCTGGTCAGCCCTCCAACCTCCTGGTCTGAAGCCGGTGTTGTGGACTTCATCCTACAAGCCACCACTAGCTTGGTTGGGGGGGGGGGGGTCCTTTAGATCTCTATCTGTTGCCTCTCCCGAAGTCCGCCTTATCCCATGAGTTTAGATCTCCATCTGTCGCCTCTCCCGAAGTCCGCCTTATCCCATGAGACAAAGAAGATATAAGACCTCTGTCATCCCATCATCCCACCAGCTTCACCCCATCATCATCATCATCATCATCATTACACACTCGACTCAGCTCAACAACCGTCCTATCCTCTCCTCCTTCCCCTTCCCTTGCCGGCCATCCAGTTCCCTAGAAACGACCTACCTTTCTAGGTGTTGAACAACGCTCTCCTTCTACGTCTCTGCGCCACCCCAACCCTCTCCCAACTTCCAGAATAAACACCAGTCTCCGGCATCATCATCATGTTCTCGACAGGAACATTCCTCTTCGCCGCCTTGGCGGCAGTCGTATCCGCTGCGCCTCCGTGCCCACCACCGGGGCCGCCGAACTCGACCGTCAACTACACCCTCCCCAGCATCGGAGGCGGTAAGTCTCCCACCACAGGACAAAAAAAGTTGCACTGGGGCGATTCGGTCGGCTAATCCAGAGCCCCAGGCGCGCCAGACCTCCTCCCACCCGCCGACAACCTAGTCGTGAAGAAGATCGCGGTCGGCCACGGCATCCAGAACTACACCTGCGGGTCGTCGACCACCGGCGACAGCATCGCGGCCGGCGCCGTCGCCGTGCTCTACGACGTCACGAGCTTCTACCCCGGGACGAAGCGGACCGGCATCCGGAAGGATCTCTGGGACAGCCTGCCGTCCAGGGCGCTGTGGGAGCAGCCTCTCCCGCTCAACAGGCTCGCCGGCTCCCGGTTCGGCGCCGACCCGGTCGCGCCGTTCCCCGCGAACCCGGCCGCCGACCTGCGCCTGCGCGGGCTGCCCGCGGCGGCCCGGTTCCTGGGGCACCACTACTTCGACATCGACGGGGTCCCGACCTTCGACCTCCCCGCCGCGGCGGCCGGGGGGCTCCGCGCCGCCGTCGCCAGGGTCGACAGCGAGAGCGCGCCCGCGACCGCCGACAAGGGCGTCCTCGCCACCGGCGCCGTCCCCTGGCTCAGGCTCGACGACAACGGCCGGGGCGGCTCCCGCGGCGTCGCCTCCGTCTTCCGCGTCGTCACCGCCGGCGGAAACCCCCAGAGCTGCTCGGTCGCCGGCGAAGGCGTGCAGAGCATCCCCTACGCGGCCTTTTACTGGTTTTACGGATAAGGTTGATCACGTATGGATGGAGGGAGGAAATAACACAACCCCCCATGGGCTTTTTCTTTCTTCCCCCCCGCCTTTCTTTAGTTACCCATTGCAACCCACACCACCATCACCACCTACCCTCCCTTCTTCTTCTTCTTCTCTCGTCAGCTTACTCACACCCGGTATCGCATTACTTTTTGGCGTTGGTGGTTATGTTCCTCACTTTTTGGAATGACCTTTGAAGCACAGAAACGCTTGTTATCCGGTCATGGTCGGGATACCTTCTCTGTTAATTACTCAATGAGGCGGGCTGGTAGTGATGATGGACACTGGCGAAATGGGCGGGCGTTCTTCTCGGTTTGGCGTTCTGTCTTGGAGAAAGAAAAAAAGACTTGGCTCTTTTTTTGTCTTATTTATTGCTTTTTGACTTGGTCTTTGGAAGAGAGGTTGTTAGTCAACGTCATCCGGCTAACACAGCATCATCAATTGTTTGAACAAGGTCTAAGAGGAACCGGTGCCGCTAGCTCTTACACGTCCCGCTTCTTATACGTATGCACAGGCCAGCCCTTTCTGACCCTGTAACAGGTGTCGTAGCGGCGAAGGCTCACTCAAACGACAAAGGAACACGCTGGAAACTTGTCAGTCTAGCTTTGGAAATAGCTATAGTACCTAAAAAAAAAAAGGAAAAAAAAAAAAAAAGAGAGAGAGAGAGAGAGAGAGAGAGAGAAGGTACAAAATGTGGAGGCTCACGTTATACTCTCTCCGTCTCTATACACCAAATCGAACAGCAAAGAAGAAGCGGCGAGCCGTTGAGAAGGGAAGAGAAATGGAACTGCAAACCTGTTATACAAAACGCCATCACCAATCACCCCTGCAAAGCATGTCCATCCGTCTATTCCTGTCTCAATTCGCCCGCGGCGGCCAACCGCCAGTTTCTCCTCCTGATCCAATGCCAGACCTACCCTCCCGAGTCTCAGATCATGCTCCCATCCCAAGCCCAAGCCCAGCCCGTTTATATCCTCATATCCTCCAATCGAACTACCTTACTTTTACTCCACAGCCCGGCTCAATATCCCCCTTGTTGTCCATAAACGGTCCCGTATCCCTGCCTCCCGCCGGCGCCGTACCCGGCAGCGTTATGCTTGCGGCTCGACCGGCCCGTCCCGATATCGATCTGCCTCAGCTCCTCCTCCAGCGACAACGACCACCCTCCTCCTCCTCCTCCTCCTCCTCCTCCTCCGTGCACACCGTACCCATATCCGTCCTGGTGGTGGTACCCATGGCCTGCATACCCGCCTCCGTCCTCCATCCCGCTCCCCGCCCTCCTGGCGGCGCTGCTGCTGTGCAGCTGCAGCGCCCCGCTCATCCCGCCAGCGCTGCCAGGCGAGCTCCCCAGCGGCGGCGGCGGCGACGACGACGACGACGAGGCAGGAGGCAGCGCGAGCGGGACCTTGGCCGGGATGGGCGGCGGCGGCGCCGAGGTCGATGCCGAGGTCGATGCCGGGGCCGAGAACCCGTTGATGCTGCTGGCGCTCCTGCTGTACTGATGAGGTCCGGATCTGTCGTATCCGCGTTCGTAGCCACGGGCCGGGCTGTGACCCCTACTGTGGCTCCGGCCGTGCAAGTCACGCTGACTGCCCGGGGAGGTGCCGTATACCCCCGAAGTGCCATGACCGTGATGCGGCGACGCGTGGTTATCGTTGGCGGCGCCGTCGATGACGTAGTCAAACGTGGAAGCGCGGGGGATCCCGCCCGGCCGCGGCGCGGTAAACGAGGTATCCTGATGCAGCGCTTCGCCGCTATTGCTCTTTCGTATGACGCTAGGCCCGGAACTGGGTCCGGGGCCAGGCCCGTTAGCGCCCGACATCACGGGTGTGAACGTCGACGTAGATTGCCGGTAGGCGGCTTTTTTCTGCAGGCGGCTTCGCCCCGTCGAGGAGGCAACGGGTTGTGAGGACGTTACGGACTCGACGTGGTCTGTGATGCCGCCGGAGAAGGTGACGCCTGATGAAGAGGACCCGGTGGTGGTCGGGAGCATGGACTGCGGTCGGCCTGCGCCTGCGATGCGCAGGGGCCGACGGCCCGAGGCCGGAGCAGGATGTGGGCCTGACAGGGAAGGCCGGGAAGGGGCGGACGCGGTTGAGGTAGGCTGTTTCGGCTCCGGCTCGGGTGCCCAGCTCTCCATTGGCAGATGGTCCGAAGGGTCGATTTCGCGCCCGTCGTGAGATATGATTTTGCCCGTTTCTTCCCTGTAGTCGGGGCGCGAGGATGCGGCGTCCCTGAGGGCAGCCGAGGAAGCATTGGGGTTGAGGGCGTCGTACGAGTCGGGACTGAAGGGAACTCCGGAGAGGCGGCGCTCGTTTTCTACTGGGGGTCGCGGGCTGATTGACTTACGGCGAATAGTATGCTGCTGGTGCGGGTTCGGGCTTGGATCTCGCCGAGGGTTCGGGGAGTAGGCCCGCGACTTGATGACCACGTTGACGCTCGACGTCGACGGCCCGTTGGTATACACGATGGGGCTCCTATTCTGGGTGGGCGGTGCACTGTGCGCCGTAGAGGAAGGGTCGTTGCCATATCTGTCGTTCATGGACCTCCCCCGCGGCGGCGTATCGATCATGGCTTGCTGTGAGGCACCCCGTATCTGGTTCGGCTGCCTCCGGTCTTGGTTGATCCGCTCTGATACTTCCTGGGAAATGTTCGGGTCGATACCCGGGACCAGGGACGCCGGCACGGGAGGCACCGGATAGTCGTTCGCCCCGTCGTCCGCGTCACCCCGGTAGGTGACGAGCCTCTGCTCAGGGTTGGACCTGTTGTGTAACGGCAGGGAAGGCTCAGAGTGCCGGCCATAGTTTGGCGCATAGTTTGGCGACTCCCTCTGGGGAATCTCAGGCGCCACCACCGGGTACCCATTCGAATTCGCCTGGTACCTGGGCTCTGGCGGGTATCTTGCCGACTCACTGCTGCCCCGTCCCGAGACATTGAGCGGCGCAGGGCTGGCATCCATGTCGTAGTCCCGGTCGAGGTGTGGCAGCGACTGCGACTGCGGCTGCGGCTGCGGCTGCGGCCAGCGGCCCGAGGTTCTTCTGTTCGTCGATTCCGGGGACTCGGGTACATCTTCGACCGTGGCCTGCATCGTCCTGTTGGGCTCGTAGGGCGGGTCGTAAGAGTAGGACCGGGCGGGGGGACCTTGGTCCACATTGGCATACTGATTACTGGGGAGAGCTGCCGGGGCAGAATCGACGGCCTTGTATGTAGGCCGGCCGGGATAGGTTCCAGAGACGGAATTCCGGTGGGCTTCGCTTCTCAGGACATCCTGGCGCATGGTCGGCGGCGTCGCCTGGAACGAGTTGGTCGCGGGTGGGTTGCTACCAGTCCTGCTCCGATGGGCAGGCGGCGGGGGCGGCCTGTCGTCGTCGGCAGCTCTCGGGTCGCTGATCTGTGGAATATCGTACGATTCACGGCGGTCGGGTCCCGGCTGCTGACGGTGTGGGCTGTTGTAGGCTTGGTTGTGCTGCTGTGCCGTGTACGGCTCATGCCTCTCGGGAGTCCTGTACTGCTGACTGGGGGCGTCAGCCCGGCGTGACGGGGTCCCCGGCTCTCTGACCTGGTCCGGCTGCTGGTAGTGCTGGTGGACCGGCGCTGGCGCCGGGTTGTACTCGGCCTGTTGATGAGGGACCGGTGCCGGGTTCGGGTGAGACCGAGGGGGCGTTTCTACTTGTTCCGGGGCAGGCTGGGGGGGAGCGGGAGGCTTCCCCGTGACGGGATCAGAGGGCAATGGGCGGCGCTTGGGCACCGACCGAGGCCCGGCAGCGGCGGCCGTGGGGCTCGCTTCGGCCTCGGCCGGAGGGGGGGGTTTTGCCTTGGCTGCCGGCTTCTCGGGCTTGGGACGACTGTCATAGTACGTGATCTCGATGCGCACCTCGCCGGCGTATTTGCCCTTATATCCTAGCTGGTGCCACTTATCACTCTGTCCTCCTCCCGGCACCACAATGTCGCGCAGGTCGATCCACGCCTCTCCGATCAGCTCCGTCTTCTTGTCGTCGTTGAATACCGAGACCTTGATCTGGTAGTAGTCGGGCGAGTCGTGGACGGTAAACCGGAGTTCCTGATCCCTGCAATCGCTCAGTCCGTCGGGTCGGGGCCGGAGGAGGGGCGGGGAAGACGAGCCAATTGGCCACTTACCACCGAGGAGTCTGGCCTCCGCGGATGTCTGTTGTGGTCTTCTTCGCCTCCTTTCCCAGACGAGCGGCACAGTATGGATCTTGCTTCCCAATGGTTTTGCGGTTGGGCAGGTTCTTCGCACGATCGATGACGAGCACCAGGGTGCCAATCTCGGGGCCGTCGAAGCTCATATCGGAGAAGATGCCGGCCGTGTGCATGCCATTGAGTGCAAGCGCCTTCGCCTTGGTCGTCATTTTGTTCGAGTAAGTGTGCGGGACTACACCATGATCTGATCGCGGCGTTTAAGAAGGCCGGGTGTCGAAGGGTCGTCAAACAAGGAACTCGATTGTTTACTTGAAAGCCGGGGCCTTTCTGTTTGTCCAAGCAGCGAGGTTACCCCGCCAAGTCTCTCGCTCAGCGGGACCTGGAACAAAGTCGAACAAAAGAGTCAGCTCAACAAAGAAGAGGATGTCAATGTAAGCAGAGGACAACAGCAAAAAAAAAAAAAAAAGGAGCAGATAGAAGCAACAGGAATCTGTGCCGCTCAAGGAAACGAACATTACGAAGCACAAATTCGTTTTCCACAGCACCTTTCGCCTCGTTCGCCGGGTGCGCAGCGATGCAGATGGAGCCGGATCCAATCGAGAACGAGCAGATGCGCGCCAAGGTTGACGGGTATGCCAAGGGGTTGGCTCGCATTCGCCAGTGGGTGGGATGGGGTGGCTGGGCATTGCGCCGGGGCGACGCAAATCTGAGAGGCTGGGCCTTGGTGCCCCGCAGTGCAGGGGGCTGCGACATGGCTGCGCCAGTGCGATCGACGCGAAAAAGGTACAGGATGCTCCGTACTCCGTACTAATCAAGATCGACCCATGCATCTGCATTTATTTACGGAGTAGTGTAGTGTACTAGGAAGTGTACGCTCCACAGAAGGTACCCGAAGCTAACGCACGCTGCCTAACAAGGTATCTGGTATGAATGGTATGCATGTACGGACGTTACTCCGTACGGATCCGTATTCCGTGCATACATTAGGTCAAGCTTGGTTTGTGCCATCAAAGCAGCCAAAAGAGCCATGGACTTAGACCTGCAGGGAGCCAAATATAATTAATCCTTACAGGCAGGAGTACCGAGTATTAAACCAGGACACTCAGCAGCATGTTCCTTGTATTGTACCCTGATTATCTGTTGTAATTAAAGGCGAAAGCTTCCAGGTTGCCATCACGTCGGCGCCCATGGGCAAAAAAAACCGACCCAGAAGGCATCTCCTATCAGCCGACAGAGTTTCGAAATCATTTCTAAGGGACTTGCTGCCCGTTGACCCCTCGGCTTTACAGTGCATGGTCCCCGAAGACGAAAACAGCTGCAAGCTGTAGCCTAATTAGGTACTCTTCCGATTCTTCAATACAATACGGGAAACATTTCAACCGTTGAGAACACATGAAAGGCCTCGCGGGCCCTTGGGCAGCAGGGACGGGACCCGCCCTATCAAGGCATGCCCACCTGGTGGTGCAGAACAGACAGCGGTGTCCCCTGATAATACAACGCTCCCCGAGAACATGCGGCCGTGGTACCACGGCGAGGGCTTCCCGCTGCTGTTAACTTGCCTATTGGCTCACGGGCAATTCAGCTTCGTACCTCTGGAGGATGTGCTCTGTGTGTAACCAGCGAGCTGCCGCTTGTCCGCCTCGAATGTAAAAATGATCCGAAATAAAACAGTTGAGCTTGGCTGTTGCCATCCCCATTCGCCCTCCCCTACCCACCTGTCTAATTAATCAAACATTGGCGGCTTGTGATCAGGACAGTTCTGACCTCTGCCCGCGCGTCCCTCATCAAAGTCGACAGAAGCTGTGGTTAATCGCAGCGTCAGCGGCACAAACCGCGGTAGCATGCCAATGCCTACCTATAATTTGATGACGCGTCTTGCTTCGCCCTCCTCAGTATTATGTCCAACCCCTGGAGCACGGAAACCTATAGAAGTGCGGAATCAATCAGCAAATGTGACATCTTTCCGAACTAGCAATTCACTGCCTTCGGTACAACGCTCGTACAAATTTAGGTGGGGTCTTGTACGAGTTTTCTGGACGGACCGAGTAAAGTGTAAGGCACCTAATGTTTTGGTGTAATTAATTAACCACCAAATCGATACTTGAACGTCGGACTCACAACTCTGTCAGCATGCCCTCTTGACCGCCATTGGGGATCAGCAACAATCCCTGCACCCTCGTCCCTCATTCATCGGAACAATTATCGTCATGGACAGAAAAGAAAAGACGAGGGAAAGGAGGAGAACAAGGGAAAATGAGCAACACACCGAAGCTACAGACGGGAGTGCGTCCGCATCAGCTCCAGTCGACAGGCCTCTCGCGCGGCATCCACTCTACTTGCATACGCACACCCGACGGCTCCATCGAGACCCTCGTCGACGCCGGGTTCCGCCTCTTGGCCCGACTGCACAGGTTTGGCAGCCCGCATCTGCTCTACGCCGTCTGCGGCTCGAGCATTGCCGCCGGACACCTTGAATCTAGAACGAGGACGTTGTGGGTAGGATGAACTTTCGGTCAAGACGTCCCACGGACCTCGGCCATCCGTACGCTGGGCCTGGGCACCCCTTGTCCAACGTGGCATCCCCCCGAGACACCACGTAACTACCTCGGAGGATGAATTGACACCGCCGACAGTCTGCGTACTCTCCGCTTCCAGCTTAGAGACTCAAACCGGCGGTTTGGATTTTTTTGTTTTTTTTTTTGTTTTGTTTATGTTTTTTTTTTGCCGGCGCAAAACTTGCTGCTAGAAGGCTTGGGTTTTTGGTGTGCCGCTGTCGGTGTACAAATATTTTCCCGTAAATCAGAAAACTGGCAAGCAAAAGACGGAGGCGGAGCACCTAATTGGAATCAGAGTGAAAACGCGCTAGGAATGATGTTTTTATGGGACGTGGTTGTTCCTTGTAGACACTTTAAGCCCTCATGAGCTGTACGGATTGATTCATTAAGTTTTTAATTTTTTCCACTGGGGAGCACAGAGGGTCCCCATCAATGGGCAGAGCCGGATCAAGTGAAAAAAAGACGAGCGACTTTTCCCAATGCCAAGTGCTTTTAATTAGACATTGCAACGTTTCGCCAGGCGTGTTTGCGGGGTAAGCGATGCAAACATTCTTGTGTGCGCATTTCAGCTAATCTAGTCAAGTCGGACATGTCCGAAAGACGACCAAGTACATACGGAGTACGGATTACAGCAGCAGCCTCTAGGGAAGTTTCTTCCTCGGCCGGGTGCAGATCGCGTGGCTCGGCCCGATGCCGAGGCGCAAGATAAGGTTGGAACGGAAAGTAACGCTAAGCGCCTCCGCTAGTTAATTTTAATTGGGTTAGTTGGGGGTTGTTGGCTTATCGATAACTCAATTCCCTCGTCATCTCGCTTCTCGATCACCCGACCTCATTGGCAGCTACCATCTGTTATCGTTTTTTGGGTCGAGTCGGTCAGCGAATACAGCATCACCATCGAGTCTCAATTTGCCAATGAGTTTTGAGAAGCAAATTCAATCTCAACAGTCGTCCTTCTGTCCATTCCCAACATCGCCATCACCTTCTTTGGCTTCCCTCGACTAGTCCGACCACATTCGGCAACCCAGTCTTTGAAAGCCAGATCGGCAGGAATCACCATAAACTTCCAGCTTTAGGCCCCACCCGCCGGCGCCCTTCATTCTCTCCGTGCCTCCCTCCCTCTCTCTCTCTCTCTCTCTCTCTGTGTGTGTGTGTGTGTGCATCTCCCGTATTGCGACTTCCTTTCCGGCCACAATGCCCGCCGAAACCAATCAGGGAGAGCATCAACAGCGGCAGCCCCCACTCATAAACTTCGTCCTCTCCTTCCTCCTCGTCGGCCTGGCCTGGGGCTTCACGACCCCCTTCATCCGGCGCGCGGCCAAGGACCACCGCCCGGGCGCCCACCCGCTCCTGGACTCGCCCGCCGTGCGTCGGAGCCCCCTGCGCCGCCGCGCCTGCGCCGCCTTTTTCGCCGTCGTCGACCTCCTCCGCAACCCGCGCTATGCCGTGCCGCTGCTGCTGAACCTGACGGGCAGCGTCTGGTTCTTCTTGTTGGTCGGGAGAGCTGGTATGTATTTTTTTTCTTTGTTATATTCTTTTATCTCCTCTCTTTTCTCGCACTCCACTGCCTGCTTTCCTGCGTTATTCCTCTTTGATAATGGTTTCATTCACAATGTATCATTCTTTCATTGGTTACAGTATTTCGGGATGGTATGAGTCTCGGGTTAGCAGGGCAGCCCCCAATAGGCAATTCAGTCTGATACATGTGCTTTTGTGTACCCCAAAGTTTACATATCAGGTATGTTCAATATGGGTGTGGGGCTGACTGCATGCAGAATTGAGCTTGACGGTGCCGATTGTGAACACGGTCGCCTTCTTGTTCACGGTGATCGGTGAATGGTGGGTTGAAGGAAAGGTTATCAGTCGAGGTATGTTTCACGTTGACTTACACACCGCCATTGTTACTGTGATGTGATGTTATGCTGACAGCGCGCGCACGCCTGCTCAGAAACCATGATTGGAATGTTGCTGTCGGTGGGCGGTATTGCGTTGTGCGTGCAGAGCAAGAATGCTTCCTGACGAGTCACGCAACATGGAGGCGAGCGCACGCCAAAGTGCGCTCGCGTGCGTGGTATTTTTTTTTTTTCCTCTGTTGTTTTCTTCTGGTTATTTTGGATATACTGTTGCAAGCATTTTGCCTTCCTTGTATGTACAGTACACACGTTCCTGCCAACCTACCAAGCCCAGGGGCTGGTCACTCTGGGCCCTCGTTCCTATGAGAAGTCTCGGTCCAATTCGATGCGGCAAATTCTTATGTTGCTTCTTATGTTACCCCGTAATTAGTTATTATATTCTCTGCCCCAGGCAGTCAATCCACCTCCACCACCACTCTGAATACACTCTGAATACACTCTGAATACACTCTGAATACTCTGAATACTGTGAATAAACTCTGCGTTGTAACTGCAACCCCTGCCCGAGGGCATGCATATATACACAACTGAAGGGTGCCCGACGTCCACCCAGAAAAAAATTGTACATGCTGTCGTAAGCCATCCAACCATCCAGTGCCCGGTGTCCCTCATGTGATTTTCCGGTGGATATCTCAATGACGAAAACAATACCATGTCTAACTCACAAGCCTCGATTTTTTCCTTTTGAAGATACCCATTTCCTCCCCCCTCTCCCCGATGCGCCTGAAGAAATATAAACTGAGAAAGTGACGTAGAACAGAGAAGGGGAAAGAAAGCTGAAAGCGCCCAGAAACAAAAAAAGGGCAATGGCTTGGCATTGCTGAGAGATACGAGGTTCTCCTCAGAAGAAGGGAAATGTGATGTGTTTGTGGAAGTCCACCATGTCGTCAGCCATGACGAGGGCTATTATCAAAGTTGACGGTTCATTTTGTCGTGGTCAGGTCCGTGTCTTAGCATCGTCGAGTCTGCACCCAGCGCTGCACTGCACCCAGGCTCGGATCCTCGGCCGTCCAGCGGCCCATGCTAATGTCGGAGGTCTGTAGCTCCGAGTAGACGGCTTCGTCGGTGATGGTTGCGAGCTCCTATAATAAGGGACCTAGTCAGTGGTATCCGCGGTTTGGGACCGATACGAACGGGCGGGGGTGAAGGAGCGAGCGGTAGCTGGAAAGGAGGCGAAATAAGCCAAAAGAGAACTGCAGAGAGGGGGAGGCAAATAAAGGAGGTTGAGATCTTTTTTTTTTTAAAAAAAAAAAAAAAGAGGGTAGGATAATGTAAGCGTAGACAACAACAAGTCTGAGACCACCTACAGCCCGCAAGTGATCATCGATTGCTCTGAGTTGTTGCTGGATCCCCGCGTGCGGCCTGCCGCCCATGAGGACCTGGTCCCGCCAGTCGATCCAGCGCTGTGCCGCCTGCTGTCGGAGGTAGATCTTTTGTCCCTCGTGCCTGCGAGCGTACGCGTCGAGAAGTACTCTTAGTGGGAGCGGGAACGGGTTAGATACGACCAGCCGCGAGGGCGTGACAAGGAGAGGTGGATGGAAATGGGGATAAATGACAGCAGGGGCACGACAAGACAAACATACTGCTTCAGTTCCGCCTTCGCCTGCTCCTCGGGCCCGCCGTTGGCGCACGGCACCGTAATGTCGGCCGCGCAGTTGAGAATGTGCTGCCCGTCGATCGCGCACTGTCGGAGCTCCGCCCACCCTTCGGTGTAGTAGTCGTCCATGTTGGGGGGGTTGCAGGGCGCCGCCGCGATGTAGTATTGAAGCGTGCGAAAGTCGGAGAGCAGCTCGGCCACACGCGCCGTCCGGTATTCGTTGACTGTGTCCTCCGCGGAGCTCGGGGTTAGTCCGTGTCTTGGTATGGCCGCCCCCGGGGGTGTGACGTCTAGAGATTCGTCCCGTAGGGCCAACAAAAAAAAAAGGGGGGGGGGGGGGGAAAGGGGGTGTACTCGACCCCGGAGGGTCGTAGGGCTAGGGTTCTGGAAGGGGAGAGGCAAGGCAAGATGTGTGGAGGGTAGTAAGGAATGATAGAGTAGAAAGTTACGGACGTCCGTCAGCCATTCTCCCTCTCAACGGCCGTTCGTAGAATGGATATTAGGGTATGGAGAACAGAGTAGGCGACGAGCGTCCGGCTCCGTCGCGGGAGAAGTATGTCGCTCGCACAAAAAAAACAAAATAAAATAAAAAAAAACAAAGCAAGACAGAGATAGCAAAAAAGTAGCTCCTGCAAGATTAACCCTCGCACGGTTGAAAGCAGAAGAGATTGGCGTCCCCGGTGACAGTGGTGATAACTCCAACGCTACGACGGCGACATTCTGGGCGGCGGCTCCCATGCCTTTTGTAGAATTTGCCATCCGGTACTGCAAACCGTCGAGCTAGAAAAGGGAGGCCGTGAGGACTCCGGCGAACTGAGCTCCCCTGGTTGTACGTAGCAGTCGAGAGGATTCCTGCGGGGGAGACCACCGCGTGTCGTCCGCGATCTTCAACTCAACAAAGGGCCTACAGTTGCTCATCTTTGAGCAGCCTCCTCCATTTGCCAGAGAACGAAACAAGCTCGACCGGGCTCGCCAGCCATTCCCACAGACGCGGTTTGAACCCATGTGGCTTTGGCGGAGCAGCGTAGTCCTTGTTCCTGCGTCGGTTTCTCACAGCCGAAAGCCGCCGATGAGAGGAGCCAGCCGGGCATGGGCCCTACAGAGCTGTATGCACCTGCGGTGAATCCACATCTGCCGTGCTCTCTGCCCAATAACGGGGGTCTGCTGGTACAACAGCAAGGGTTTTTTTTGGGTTTTTTTTTTTTTTTTTTTGGGGGGGGGGGGGGGGGGTACGACAGCCGGAATTGACAGCTGTAACGGTGTCTTCAAAATTGAGCCCTGGTCGGGCTGGCAAAAGCTGCAGCCGCATGCAGGAGGAGTCTACCACGATCGCCCAGAGGCCCGGATTTGTCATGTCTCTTGCTGCTGCGAAGGAGCATGTCACCGAGAAATGACTGCCGCTGGGGCACCATCCAGGTGGCAGGCGCTTCTCAGATCGCACAAGCAAGTGGGTGCCAAGAAAGCGCCACGGCGGAGAGAGAGCCCAAGCTAACACTACCAAGCAGCGTGGTCGGCGTGGCTTGGTTGCAGCTTGCAGATGTGGGAATGTTTCGACCGGGGGGGTCACCGAAGCGGAAAGTTTGGCGCAGTTTCAGCCGCGCCATGGAACCGACGGAGGCCCAATCCAGCCATCCCACCCCCTTGGCGCTGGCCGAGTTTTCGCGAGGGAGGGAGCTCATGTGGCTCAGGTCTTTCGGGAGCCAATGGGGGCCCGAGCCTCGCCCTTCACAACTCCATAGCTCTCTTCGGTCGAGCTGAACAACGACGCTTCTCAAGAGTCCTCCACCTGGCTGGTCGACGTTTTCCCTACTGGTAGAAAAACCTTGAACGACCTCCACTGAACAACGGGCGCTCCGAGCTCTACGGTAAAAGTCTCCTCCCCTCCCCGCTTGAGAAGCCCGAACGATCGTCGACAGCCTTGCCAAGATCTTAGGAGCGTCACTTCCGTCAGCTCTGCAAGGTCCCGAGTCTTCTGACTTGGCATCGACACGAGGAGCCTCCAGCCTCTGATGTGCAATGCGTGGCACATTCCCCGGCCCTGATGTCCCACTCCATCGAGGTCTCGTGCGTAGAGACCCAGAGTCCCGGTACTTCGCACTTTCTTGGCGTGTCCGATTTTGTCACCAAAAGTGCTTACTCACACTAAATGACGCACAGCCCGTTGCCACCGCGTGGTCGGGTTCCTGGGATGGTGAGCAGTCATGCATATGTTGGTCTTCACCCGAGACAGGGGTTCGTCCGAAGATCTGTCTTTGCCACACACCGCTCTGTTTTGAGCTTCTTCCGCGTCCTGCATCTAAACCAAGGAGCGTGGTTCTTCTTGTTCGGAATAAGCAACGTGGTATTTGGGGATATCGACCTCACCATACGCGACATCCAGCTCACCTGCCGCCCCCGCTGTTGGCCTCTCAACAATCAGGAGCGAAGGGGATCCATCCCTCCCCCCCCTGGCCGCGTCTACTCGGCAGATCTGCTACTTCAGTCCTTCTCTGCAATTGCCTGTAACCTCTCGTCGATCTCTTCTTCCGTCAGCTTCCTGAAGCCGGGGTATGTCCCTTCCTTGCCGTCTGGGCGCGGCCCTCCCACAATGCCGATCTCGATCTCGGTCTTCTTGAAATCCATGCTTAGGACGGTACTGAGGGTGGTGATGGCGAGCTCCACAACCTCCTTCCAGTCGCCGGGGGCGCAGTCCTTGTTCTTGAGTTTCTTCTCGAGGTGGTTGAGCGCCTCCTGCTGCTTGGGGCCCGCGGCGGTGCCCTTGTACCCGATGTAATAGCCGGCAGGATCGCACTTGAACAGCTGGGGTCCAAACTCAGAGTCGAGCGATATCAACGTCGTCGCCACGCCGTATGGTCTCATGTATGCCTGGAAGTGGTCAGCAGAAGAGCTCTTCCTTTTGCCTCTTGCTTTCCCCCAAAATACACTCGCACGTACCCGTTGAGTGTACACCTGGCTGATGTTGGCCAACCGCTTGGCCAAGGCGTCGCATGGCATTTCATAGCCATACTTGTACTTGAATTCTGCGGCTTCCGATTGGGCACGCTGGGAGAAGGCGCGGGCATCGGCAATGGAACCAGTCATGACGCAGCCGACCGACGGAGAAATTTGGAAGATGTGCGATACAGACGAGGGGTCGATGAGTTTATCCTGGTTGCGCCCGTCAGCTTCGAGATGCGAGGGTCGCCGGGCGGCCCGTAACGTACCGGGACTTTCTTTTGGGACAGGACTACGGCGCAGTCCTTGCCCCGCACACCAATCGACATAATGTTCGCCGCCGTGATCGCCTTGAAGGCATATTCTGCGGTTGATCCGTCAGCACCGAAGCCCGCTACTTCATCCATCCTCTACCCATTCCGTCAACCCGGCAAGGCGGTCATTTCCGCTGGTGCCCCCGGCCACCTCTTACTGGACACTGGATTGCCTGGATCGCCTCGTACATACCGACTTGGTACAGCCGCCCTTGTTCCGAGAAGATGGTGATATGTCTGTCGTAGCCAGCGTTGCCTGTGCCAGTTGTGTTAGCGATGTCCAAGTGGAGCTCGAAGCTATGCGGAGGCCGCAAACAGAAGACGTACCCGCCATTTTGACACACTGATTCACTTGGGAAAAAAATGCTTTTCTGGTATTCGCAACAGTCAGAAAAGGTAGTGCAGCCCAGACAGTTTGAGATTTTGTCGGTAATGTGGTGGGAAGGAGGTGGTGGGCTAGGCAGGCGGCGGAGCTTGGTTGTTGGATGATGGGCCAAGCTACCCCCCAGCGATTTGACGCGTTGCGGGCGGTTTGCCTAGAGCAAGGCTGATGGAGCTGAAGCTTGGTGCCTCAAATGCCAGGCGGAAACTTTGTGCCCCACTAACTGGTTAGTTATTTCATGATCGCCCCGATTACCAGGGAAAACTTTCGATACCCTAGCATCAAGGGGGTACGTACCTTAGGTACATCTTGGGAGATCTTATCTGCACCAGCACCCCTGCGTCGGGTACCGATAAGATCCATCCGGGGCAGAAATTTGCTGCGGGCGACATGAACCAGCTCTGGAAACAGCACGGAGACGCCCAATAAGACACGCAGAAATGCCTCTTAAGGCTCCAATTCCGGCAATATCGATGGTCTTAGTTTAGATTGCCTGTCGCCTGGTTGTCCGGCCCTTTGTTTCCTGTCGCTGTGGAATCCCACTGCCCCATTCCCGACCGAACCCCTTCCGTCCCGTTGTCCTGTCTCTGCTTCTGATCGTCACCATGTCCGCCCACGTTCCGGCTTGGAAGCGATTGGGCCTCAAGCTCAAGGGACCTGTGTCAGGCGAAGCTACCACCAGCTCGACTGGCTTCGATGCACCAAGAGCAAGCCCTGCCGCGCAAGCCCCAAACGCCGGCCAGACTCGGGTCAACGGAAGCCCGGCGAGCGCCGTCAAACGAAAGCTGCCAAGCTCCGCATCCGCGCCGAACGCGGCGTCTTCGCAGACGCCGAATAAAAAACCTCGGAGGGAGGACCAATCAGCGGCGGGCCAAGGGACACCGTCCTCGCTGAGAAAATCGGTGTCGTTCGCTGAAGACACCAAGGATAACACTAAGGACAAGGCCGAGAAGAAGGAGAAGAAGAAGGCGAAGAAAAAGAAAGCCAAAAAGACAACCGACGCTCCCAAAGCAGACACCAACCTCGAACCATCCCTCCACTACCTCCGCCAGTGGCACACGGCAAGGGATTCGTGGAAGTTCAACAAGAACCACCAGACGCTCCTCATCAAGTACGTTTTTAACGGGGACAAAGTACCATCATCCGACATTGCGATCTTTTACGATTACATCCGCGACTTGAAAGGCTTCGTACGGACAAGATTACGGGAAACAGCGGCCGAGATCAAACAGAAAGACATGGAGGCTGGCGCGGGCGCATTCCCCGCCACCCTCAAGGACAAGGAAACCAAGCAAAAAGAATACGAGGAGACAATATCCCGGTTCCTGCAGGACCTTCAGCAGCAGCAGCAGCAGCAGCAGAAAGCCAAGGGCAGCGGCAAAAACGCCAATGGAAAGAGGACCCTCGATGAGGTAAATTATGTTCTGCGAATCGCGACGCCAGAAGTCAAGCAGCGGCTGGTAAAGCGCATCCGCGCGGAACTGGTGGCCGACGTGCTCTCTGAAAGCGAGGAGAGCACAACATCACGCGCGACGGCCTCCACAGCAACAACGAGCACGTCTTCGTCGTCGTCCACGTCGGGCCGGGAAGCTGTCGCCGTAGCGGACGGGACAGTTGGGACCAGGCGCGGTGACGGCTCGCAGCAGCCAGCGAAGCGGCGCAGGCTGCGCAATATTCGCACGGACATTGGCGACGACGACGATGACAGCAGTAGCAGCAGCAGCAGCAGCAGTACCAATAGTAGTAGCAGCTCGTCCGAGTCCGAGTCGGAGGAGAGCGATTCGGAAGGGAGTAGCAGTGATAGCGACGAGTCGTCCGAGGACGAGGAGATGGACATGGCGCCTGGCGGGGAAGCGACGGAGTCGTCGAGCTCGAGCAGCAGCTCGTCCTCCGAATCGGGTTCGGAAGCTGACACAGAGTCGGATGAAGAGAGAGAGTCGCATGAAGGGAGCGAGTCGGGGAGTAGTAGCAGCGAGGATGACTGAGCGCATGGATGTTAATACCATCTCTCCGTGTGACGCAAGAGACAGCAATGTAATACCCGTCCTTGTATTCAAAATGCACGACCTCTCAAACTGCGCATGGAGAACTCGTGCGGAGAAAGCCACCACTAATCCGTACTGCGTCGTGCAACTTTTGAAAAGCAAATGTGCCACCCAATGCTGTGTGGGATGCCGCCGCGGCTGGCAGATCCCTTGGAACATGGCTCCCAACCGTGCCAAACGACGACTACCTCCCTCGAGTTGAACGAGAAGCCAAAAAAAAAAAAAAAAAAAAAAAAAAAAAAAAAAAAAAAAAAAAAAACATAGAAAACCGTGGACGCCATGCCAAAGAAAAAAAAGGAAAAGAAAGAAACCTCATGGAAGTTCATGTAAACGCAAGAATGCCGCCCCGGCCGGCCAAACCAGTCAAGCTCTAGTTGTTTTGGGCCAGCCATCACTCAAGTTTCAAGACCCCATCCATATTCCCGGCATGATGACGCCATTCACACGCCCTCAAGCAACGTGCCCACCTCGAGCAGCCCGACACACTCCCCGCTTTCCACGACCGCCACGACCGCCTCGTCCCCGTACCCGCCGTGGTCCTTCTTCTCCCCGTCCGCGGTCCCGCCAGGACCGGGGGAGGCGCCGGCGGCAGCCCGCAACTCCCTGACCCACTCCGCCGCCCTCTGCACGCTCGTGCCCGCCGCCACGGGGATGAAGGCGCTCCCGGGCGTCACCAGCCACCGCTTGATCTCGTCCACCGGCCGGGCCATGTCCTCGGCGCTCAGCCGCTTGATCTTGCGCGGCGAGACGACCCCGCCGGGGCCGCCGCGACCGGCGCCGTCTCGGTCGGGGAGTCGGACCCACCCGGACGGGCTCTCATACCCGGCGCGGAGGACGTCCAGGCCCGTGGGACCGGGGGAGCTCGCGAGGTCGGATGGAAGAAGGGGAGGGATGTCGTCCAGCCGGACCATCACATCACGCACGTCCTTGCTTCGCGGCGGTTGCTGTTGCTGCTGCTGCTGCTGCTGCTGCTGCTGCTGAGGCCATAGCGCGGCACCGATCGCGCCGCCCGGATGGTTCTGCGCAAACACGGAGGCGACGCGCGGGTGGAGCTCTCTCGACGCGACGATGGCGAGGGCGTCGCCGACAGTCAGGGCGACGGTCGTGGAGGTGGTGGGAGCGGGCACGCCGAAGGAGACGGTCTCGGTCTCATGGACGGGCGCCGGCAGCAGGATAGTGTCGGGCCGGTGGTGGCGGATAATGTCGCAGGTCTCCGGGCGTGTGTGGGACGTGAGGAGGATGAGCGGGAGGGACTTGTCGAGGTGGGGGAGGAGGGTGATGAGCTCCGGGGTCTTGCCCGAGAAGGTGATGAGGAGGAGGGTATCGTTCCGGGAGATCTGGCCGAGGTCGCCGTGCAAGGCCTCGGTGGGATGCAGGAAGACGGCAGTGATGGCGAGGCTGTTGAAGGTCGCGACGAGCTTCTTGGCGATATGCCCGGACTTGCCGACGCCAATGACCACCAGCTTGCCGCCGTTGGTGCCGTGGCGGCTGGTTATGGCGTCGACGGCGCGGCTGAAACCGTCGCGCGCAAGGCGGTCTGTGGAGTAGAGATGGGTGAGGTTCTGGAGGGCGGCGGTCTCGGTGGCGAGGACGTGGACGGCGCGCGAGAGGCGCTCTTCTACAGCGAGACGTCTGCCACAGAGGGCGAGACTGGGAGCGTCGACGGGCCCATCGTCAAAGTCCTCGGCCGGCGTGACGGGAGAGGGGGGAGACAGGGGCGGGAAGGGCGGCACTTGGCGCAGCACATACACCTCGCTGTTTTGCACCGGCCGGTGCTGCGCGCATTGCTGGACCATTGTGACGGCGATTTCGCTTTTCTCGTTTCCCGCCTCGCAACGGAGCACGGAGCACGGAGCTCGCAGCTTGCCTTGGTGCGGCGGCTTCGGCAAGGGTAAGGGTGATAATCTCTTATACGTGCAGCACTGCCTGTTCGGTTTTCGACGGCGATGGGTCGGAGTTGTAAGTCAAATCCGGATGATACCGGCAAGGATCAAGGGTGTAGTAGCCGTCCACTTGTGTCAACTTGCAACAATCGCAGAACGCAAGCAGTACGGGTCCCCCGCTTTCGCCACAGATGGGCGCTCCCCAGCAGGTAAACTCTCGGGATCGAGCACCAGAAATAGAAAGGCTTTCAAACGTGGGCCCCTGTACGTCTTATCCAAATGGTGACAGGATTGTGCCACTCGAATACATGCAGTTAATTGCGACTGACTTCCTAAAACTAGTCAGATCACCACCCACTCGGCATCGGATAGCACGGGAGGGGGCCCAGAGATGAGATACAGCGTACCGACAGGGGCATAGTTCCTATGTCGTAGTAGTCAGGCTCGGAGCATGATGCCGGTTGGCGGGGGGAGGGGGGGGGGAGCGGGGGCTGATAACCATGAGAAAGAAAGGCAGAACGTCCGGGCAGCGCAGCAGCAGCACCATACCGATACGGCGGGATCGTGCCGTCCATGATATTCTGAGGGCTAGAGACTCCTCAAGCCCCAGCGCAACAGGCGTGCAATCGGGGGCAGCTTCACGAGCCTTTTCGGCTCAACCTTCGGTTGGTTGTGCCGATTATCCAGGCCCCGGTTTCTTGATTGAGGGGCAATTGCGAGGGGTAGCATAACCTCTTCAGAGAGAGCGCTGCTGTGCGTCATAGATGCCTCGGAGCCATCGGCGAGATCCACAGACACGGGAACAGTGTTGGTTGGTAGGAACATCGCTCTGCTTGGGATGGCGGGGTATCGAGACGAATCTGGCGACGACGCCCCGCGGTCGCTTGGCCGCTTAGTTGCATGCAGCGGCGCACCCCTGCAGTCGCGCAACTTTGCGTGATTTGCCCCGTGGAAAGGCCATTGGGATGCCTTTTTTCTGCCACACACTGCCACAACCGTATCCGATTGAATACGCATCGCAGTCCTCAGTCATATTTTGTAATCCGTCAATACAGATTTGAAAGCGGGCAATTTAACATGTGAGAGGGTGAGAGGGTAAGACACCCAGTTGTTGTATTTCATACATCTCCTGGAAACGGCAAGAGAGCCCCTCGATCCCAGAGCTTCGATTCCATACGCTCGCTCATCTACACACTACTCTGTAGCCAAGCGGTCCCATAAGTTACCATACGTATCTCGAGTAATCCGTATTAGCACATGATCAGCGTAATCCCAGAGAATCCTCCGAAATAGCCCGTACTCCACGTTTCTTCCCCGTGGCCCGACACAGCGCCGAGATCACAGTGAAAAAGAAGGATGACATCAAAAATTATGACCGGAACGGCCCCGAAGGACAATTCAGAACGACGTGCTCCACGATGTGCAATGCAGGCCCATCGCTCTGGTACCCCTGCTTCTTGATCCAGGTGTACCCAATCAAGGTAAGTATGAGGAAAAAAAGAAAAGAAGTAAAACTAAGATTCTGGGAGAGGGAGAGGGCTTATATATCTGCAGAACCTGGTCTGTGCACGCGTGCATGCGCAGAAATTCGCAGTTGCTTGCACGTGACCATGCTGCAACCCCAACCCTTATCTGTGCTGGATTGGAGCCCAGTACCCCGCAGCCCCGCTCTGCCGGCCGAATTCCTTATCGCTCATCTCGTATTGTTATACCAGACATCAACATCTTCGAACCCGGGTTTGGTCATTTCTCGGACAGGCGTTCGGCGTCTTTGGGTTACTCTCTACCCATTGGCATCATATCTTTCTCTATTTTCATCTGACCATGTCGGACCAGCTTTCGGTGCTTTTCGTTTGCCTCGGCAACATCTGCCGGTCGACCATGGCGGAGGGTGTATTTCAATCACTAGCGAAGAAAGAACCATACGCGGGTCTCATAGGGAAAATTGACTCGTGTGGGACAGGTAATTTCCCTGGGATGTCTTCTGCGAGCATTCCGCGCTGACTTCTCTCTACCAGGCGGCTATCACATCGGCGAGGAGCCAGACGACCGGACCATGTCAACCCTGGAGAGCCACGGTATTACAGATTATATCCATTATGCTCGGAAGGTATGTACATACATACACCAAAGCTAGCTTGGATCTGGCTCTTTCGGCTGTGCCTGACGGCTTTCGTAGATTGATGCGTCCGATTTCGACAAGTTCGACTACATCTTCGCCATGGATCGAGGCAACCTCGAAGACCTCCAACGCATTCAGCGACGCAAACCGAACTCCAAGGCAAAACTCTTGCTTTTCGGAGAGTACTCGGGCACTGGCAAGGCAGAAGTCATCAGCGATCCATATTACGGGGGAAAGCAAGGTTTCGAGAAAGCGTACGAACAAGCGCTACGGTTCTCGTTAAACTTCTTAAAGGAAGCGTTCCCGAACGTGGAACCTCCCAAGCTTTAATTTTGGGCATGGGAGGCGTCCTGGAAGGGGCAGACCAGCGAGGCCAATGCCCCATTGTTCCCGAAGCTGGCAGATCAGAGACCGGGTAATCGACCGTTCAGCTCCTTAGGGTGTTGGTACCTAGAAGCCGACGAACGCTTGCCGGTTCGCTGATGCTGTGTATCCCAAGGAGGTCGTAGCAGCTTCACTTGGAAAGCCTCGGCTTGTGTTGGCCAGACATTTTCCAGTGTTGATTTTGTATCTTGGCCTGGAAGCGGGCCATGGGTCGCGGTCAGTGAACCCCGCATCCATTGTAGTAGTGTCCTGTATGGTGCCTTGAATGGCCTCAGCCCTACGGCCAAGCCCGTCGGCATATCAGTCAGGGGTTGATCCCGGCTTTGCGCTGGCAAGCGCTTGTTTGGCCAAAGCTGTACTCCGTACTACAACAAGAACACACATTTTCAATTTTTCAGTCGAACAATTTTCCAAACTCCTTAGGTATGCGGCGAGGAGCATTCAACACTGCACGGAGCCCCCGTTTCCGCCATTTCGGACGGAGACCCGACTTGACGTTCGTAAGAGAGCAATGCACATCACTTGCAGCGCGTAATTTCCTGGAGTGAAGCCTCGAGCTCTCGCGCGCGCGTAACGAAGCGCTGAAGGGGTGATCAGATGCAGGCGAACCGGAGCGCACCAATTGGATTTGACGCCCAAACCCCAGCACCGGTTGATGCAGCGGGGGCTGTCCTTCACGGCCCGGCCAGCGACGACCGAAAACGGGTTTGTGGGCCACACTCCCCCCAGCTACACCAGGCAGACGCCCCAAAAGCTGCTGGCAATGTGGTCACCCTTAGCTCCTTCCCCCCCCCCCCCCCCCCCCCTCCCCCCGGTCCTCCAGTTCGTCACAGCCGACCAACAGACTGAGCTGCGGGTCGAGGTTGCATACGCTAACGTTCTCTTGCTCCCTTGCAGTGCCTCGACTGCTTGCAAGCAATAAATAAAAAGCGAGGCTTTGCTGCGTGGTATTTGATTCTTTTTGTCGCCTGTAGCTGCCCCGTGCCGCTTTCGTCTCGGTTCCATCTCTCCTGTCCTTGTGCCTGACGGTTTCAGCTCACTTCGTGCTGCGCCCGAGTCATTTTCTGAGGCCCTTGCCTGCCCCTCACCTCCATTTCGGACGGAGCGTATCCCCACTTCGTCAGGGACCTGCCCGAGACGCATCGCGAGAACTAAGGACAACGAAGACGGCAAAGACACATTCGCCATGGCTGATCTGCAGGGCCGCAAGATCTTCAAGGTCTTCAACCAGGACTTCATTGTCGATGAGAGATACACGGTGACCAAAGAGCTGGGGCAGGGAGCTTATGGCATTGTCTGGTACGCTGCTTCGCTTCCTTTTCTCAGCGGCTCCGCATCACGCACCCCGAACCCCGACATGAGCGTGGCCTCTTGGGGCTGCCGTCACATCGCGACTGACCGATGTTCTGTGAAGCGCCGCCGTCAACAACCAAACCAACGAGGGCGTCGCCATCAAGAAGGTCACAAATGTCTTCAGCAAGAAGATCCTCGCCAAGCGCGCCCTGCGCGAGATCAAGCTCCTGCAGCACTTCCGGGGGCACCGCAATGTGAGAGATGCTCGAGTCTCGGCTCGCGTGGTTCCCGTCTATATACTGACTTGAGCCTGTCTCGCCCCATTAGATTACCTGTCTGTATGACATGGACATCCCTAGACCCGACAATTTCAACGAGACATACCTCTATGAGGGTGCGTATATCGCTCTGCCCCTGCCTTTGTACAGCCCCGGCTCGGCCTCTCGAGAGCTTTTTTCCGCTGACGGACCACACTTTGTAGAGCTGATGGAGTGCGACCTGGCGGCCATCATCCGGTCCGGCCAGCCGCTAACCGACGCCCACTTCCAGTCTTTCATCTACCAGATCCTGTGCGGCCTCAAGTACATCCACTCGGCGAACGTGCTGCACCGCGATCTCAAACCGGGTAATCTGCTGGTCAATGCCGACTGCGAGCTCAAGATCTGCGACTTTGGCCTCGCTCGCGGCTTCTCGATCGACCCCGAGGAGAATGCCGGGTACATGACCGAGTACGTGGCGACGCGGTGGTATCGCGCCCCGGAGATCATGCTGAGCTTCCAAAACTACACCAAAGCGAGTATGTCCACCTTATCTTAAGATCTGTGTCCTTTTTTTTTTTTTTTTTTTTTTTTTTTTTGGAATGTAGACTCACATCTGTCCTAGTCGACGTCTGGTCCGTGGGCTGCATCTTGGCCGAACTGCTCGGCGGCCGCCCGTTCTTCAAAGGCCGCGACTACGTCGACCAGCTGAACCAGATCCTGCACATCCTGGGCACGCCAAACGAGGAAACCCTCTCCCGGATCGGCTCGCCCCGGGCGCAGGAATACGTCCGTAACCTGCCCTACATGTCCAAGAAGCCGTTCGCGCAGCTCTTCCCCAACGCCAACCCGGACGCGCTCGACCTGCTGGACCGCATGCTGGCCTTCGACCCGACGCGCCGCATCTCGGTCGAGGAGGCGCTCGAGCACCCGTACCTGGCCATCTGGCACGACGCTAGCGACGAGCCGGACTGCCCCACCACGTTCAACTTCGACTTCGAGGTCATCGACGACGTCAACGAGATGCGCAAGATGATCCTCGAGGAGGTCTTCCGCTTCCGCCAGCTCGTGCGCACCGTCCCCGGCTCGACCCCCCACGCCCACGCCCAGCCCGCCGCGCCCGGGCAGGTGCCGATGCCGAGCGGGGGCCCCAACCACCAGTGGAAGGCCGACGAACCACGACCGGAGGAGTACGGGACTATGCAGGGTCTGGAGGCCGAGCTGGGAGGCAGATGAACCACCGCTCATCCTTGTGTCTTTTGGGTCTAGCTAGGGGGGGTTGGAGAGGGCAAGAGACGAGGGCTTGGGACGAGGAAGACGAGGATAAGGGACGTGAAGGAGCGCGGAGAAGGTTGACGACGCAAGGGCGGGCGACAAGCTTGATTGAATCCTTGACGTGCCATCGGTGATCGAAAGCTCTCGGAAAGGGATGATTCGGTGGTGTGTCCCCAAAGGGGGGGGGGGGGGGATTCACAGTCTACGGACAGGTAGGCCACCACTGTGACTGCTGCCGAGGAAGGAAAGGAGCGGATCGAACCCGGACTGCGCAGTTTATTGTCGAACCATTCTCGGAGATGGATGGTCTTTGAGGCAGGGAAATGCTGGCCGCACTTCTTCTCGTGTGCTTTGAATGATAGTAGTGATCTCGTTCCAAGCAGGCACGGTGCCCTAAACGGAGAACTCGCGCCTCTCTGATTGCCATTTATGAATATGTGAGAGGGCCCAAGGTGAGGAAGCTCAATGACGTGTTAGTGACAAGCCAGCATGGCCAAGAAGAACATGGGGCGTGAAACAGCAAGTTGAGGTCTTGTTAGATTTTCCTCGACATAGTATCACAGGTATCGATCACAGGTATCGATCGCTCTTTACCAGCTTGATTAACCATTGAGCATGGCCCATCCTTACAGCCTAGATTTTTATTCTCTTTTTTTTTCTTCTTTTCCCAAACCCGAACCAGAAACGCCGGCGCAATGCAAGAAAGAAAGATTGGTAACCCACATCCCCATTCCATTCCCCCAAGGGTTGATAAGTTGGTACAGCCACACCCTCCCCATTTACTGCATCGCTCCAAACATCAAGCTCTCCACCATCCCGTGCGTCTGGATCGCCATCTGCGCCTTCTCCACTTCCTTAGACACCTTGCCCAGCAGCGACTGGAACTGGGCAGCCAGCTCGGCACTGCCGCCGACGTGCTCGCTGTAGAGATCCAGGAGGTGGAAAGACAGGTCGACGCAGATGCTCAGGTACCGCGGGTCGGAGATATACTTGCTCACCCACTTAAGGAGAGGCAGGACGGAGATCTCGTCGCGGCCCTCGAGCGCCTCGCGCAGGGCCGACCGGTGGCGGAGGGCGACGAGCAGGGTCAGGGCGGTGACGGGCTGGTACTGCTCGTCGGTCATGTCGATGACCTCGTCGAGCGCGGCGGCGTAGCGGCCCTGGCGGAAGTAGCGCTGCCACGGCTTGAGCTTGGGGCGGCGCCCGCGGCCGCCCTGGGCGTCGGTGGGGATGATGACGTCGACGCCCTCGCCGAGGAGGTCCATCGACTTGTTGGTCATGGCCGCGCGCTTCCGCTTGGCCTTCTGGGCGTCGAGCTTCTCGAGGGCCGCGGTGCCCATGTCGCGCGCGGCCTCCACCGCCGCGCGGTCCCGCGCCTTCTCGGCGGCGGCGCCCGAGAGGCGGGTGCGGATGGAGAGGACGCCGGACTGCATGCCGACGGCGAGGTGCCGGTCTTCTTGGGCGGCGCCGGCGGTGACGACGGAGAGCGAGAGGATCGGGCTCGGATACTTGGACCCGGCGACCACGTTCCAGTCCGTCGTCTCGAACACCTTGACGTGGCCGTCCAGGCTGCCGCTGACGACGCGCCGGCCGTGGGACGCGAGGGAGAGCGACGTGACGGTCTTTTGGTGATTTGTGATGAGACGGAGCGGTTTCGCCGCGACGAGGTCGAGAACGGAGATGGCGTTCCCCGCGGCGGCTAGGAGGCTTGTTCCGGACGGTAAAGGGAGGACGTCCTCGACGGGGTCGGCGTGCTTGAAGGTCATGACGGCGCCGCCGGCCGTTCGCGCATCCCAGACGCGGACCGTCTCGTCGTAAGAGCCCGAGACCAGCAGGTTGCTGTTCCCGCCCGGCATAAACGCACCGCTGCGAACGTAGTCGGAGTGGCCCGTAAACATCCGGCTCGGTTCGTTCGAAGGCAGATCCCACAGGCGAACCGTCTTGTCGTCGCTGGCGCTCATGAGCGTTGTCAACTCGGTGGGCGACCACTTCGTCACCCACACGGGCTGCTTGTGGATGTGCCATGTCTTTAGAATCACGGCCCGCGTGCCACCACCAACGTCAAACACCTGCATCCTGCCCGTGTCCTCGCCGGCGACCAACACCCTCCCGTCGGCGCGGATCTCGCCGCAGTGGGCCTCGCTGTCGAAGCGGCCGATGGTCTTGAGGGGCTCGCGCTTGCGGATCGAGAAGATGTCGATGCGGGGGCCGGACGTCACCGCGAAGAGGTCATTGAGCTTGGTGGCTGCGACGAGCGAGTTGGACAAGGTCGCGCCCGTCGCGGCGGGGAAGCTGATGTGGGAGATGGGCCATGAGGCCGTCGACGTATGGGATTTCTGGTTCTTGAACGACCTCCAGTATCGCTGCTCGGGCGTGACGGGACTGGGGCCCGATGGCAGCTTGACCTGTGCCAGCGGTAACACTTCTGCCGCCATTGTTGTCTGCGGCGATCCGACCTTTGCGGCGTTTGGGCTTGTCGGTCGTTGGATTTGCTCGGGCTTCCCTTCGAGGCGTCTCTTGATTGGAAACCCTTTTTTTTTTTTTTTTTTACTCCGGCCGCTTTGGCTGCAGCTCCAGAGCCGATCCCCACTGACCCGCTGAAGCGGCCTGGCACCCCATTGGCGTTTTGTTGCAGACTAGTTACTCCGTAACCCCGCTTGCAATCGGAGACGAACCAGGGCAGGAGGGGTCCCTTGGACCACTTTGATCCCGTACTATAATCCGTATCCGTACAATAACGAAGAAACGGATTATTTCTTAACAACCGCAACCATTCAGTTAACTAATACAGGTCCGTACAGGACATATTTAGTTACACACACTGTGCAGTTCTTCGGAGCGTGGTCCGGCGCACCGCGGGCAGGCAACTAACATTCCTTTCTGTAGAATTCCATAACTCCTGAAAACAACACAGTCGTTACGTAAAAGGTTTATGAATTCTGCATTCAAAGCGTTGGAACGGGACTCTCGTGAAGAAACAAAGAAGTAACTTGCCTTAACTCAAAGCACCAAGTCACGGAAGACTTATTAAAGTGTTCCGTGCTAATTACTACCCTTAACGTAAATTGACGGGCTCGCCCCTGTCCTGCGGCTCCGCCCCCATCCGCGGGCGACCCGCAAGGATGGAGAGCCTAGTTATAGTTAGTTATCCGTAATCCTTTGTTTTAACAAGTTAGCACTTTGAGACTTGATCTCTATGGCCCCCCATACTCTGCTTAGCCTGTTCGATGATTGAGAACACTTCCTGTTATTTCATCCAATGTATTTGTATCTCCAAATATCCCCCATGGCACGCCTTGGCGCGCTCGATTATCCTCCCCTTCTTGCAGTGGATGCACAGGGGACACAGTTGGCGGGGGTCTTCTGATGCCGCGGTGCTGCAGCATCGCCATGGCCTCAAACACTGGTTGGTTCCAGCTTCTCGAGAAACGACGCAGGAGAAGAGCCAAAGTTCTACGTGCCACAGCTTTCTTTGCCTGACCCTGCTAAGCCTAAAATACTTCGATTCCTTGCTCAGGCTCTTGAGATTGTTGTGGGGCCCTTGTCAGTGAGGGTGGCTTCCACGACTTCTTTGTCATGTTGCCAGGCTACAAGTCACGCAGCCGTGACCTCCCTCTCTCCCTTCAGAACTAACCGCTCTTTCTTTGCCACGGCCTTTCCCACGCCGTCATCCATCCCATTTTGTCTCGTTTCGCGCACGAAGGTTCGGATTACGCGCTCTCCCCGGCATTTCTCCCGGCATTTCTCCCGGACCCGATCGACTTTCGCTCGGCATCGCCTTCTGGACCCTCCATTTCAGCAATTCAATGGTGGGTGGTTCTTAGGCACTGCCGCCTCGCGCACTCGCATCATCGCGCCGAGCTATAGCGTTCAGACCGTTTTGCGCGCCTTTGGTTGACTTAACTTTCTGCAGTCTCTAGGCACCCCTGGTCGCTCGGCGGCTGCACGATTGCAGGGAGAGTAAAGTAGGATGCCGCCTGCTCGGCGCAGCTTGGGCGCAAACCCCGGTCTCTCCGCCGCCGACCACCAGATCGCGTCCTCGAATGCCACCGCTAACGCCTTTCTCGGCGGACGACAGCTACCATGGATGAATCCTGGCGCACAACCGAGGAAGAAAATTTCTTATCCCTCCGTCCCGCGACCGCCTGCCGTCCAGGCTGCTCAGCAGCAACAGAATCAGTAAGCGCTCCCGCTCCCGCTCCCGCTCCCCCCTCGGCCGTCGCAGATCGGAGTCACCGGCGCGGCACTGCCCACCTTCTTGGCTCGTCCGAATACGGATGACTGATCCTTATCCGCCATTCTTATCCCAGGCCTGCTGTCTTACCCTCCCCCGCCCCTAGCGACGACACGAGCCCCGGCCTTTCGAACGCTCTGGATAGCCCAAAGACGACGAATGCTCCCTCCCTCGCCGATGCGCACAACATGGGACCAACAAGTCCCTCGGCTCCGCCCACGCGCCCGGTCACCAATTTCCGATTCGTCTACGCGACCGCTCATACTCGGGACGCTCAGGAGGCACCGGAACATGGGACGGTGGGTCGCATCGATCCGGTCGAGAACTACCCTCCGACGCAGTCACACATATCTCAGCCTCCTAGCAGCGCAGCTCAAGTCGCAGGTGCTAGCTATGCCAGGGAGTCTCCGCCCACGGGTTCAGGTGTGGCCGCCCCGCCGTCGAAAAGGCGGCGCCTAGAGTGAGTCCAAGCCAAGGGTTGCCGAAGTTTCCTCGTCACGGAGCTATTGCTAAATTCGCCGCAGCAATGTACCCCCCAACTCGCTCCAATACCCTCTGCTACTTTCCGCGATGGAACAACATCTCCAGACCTGGGGAGGGAATGAGGCGCTCGAGCCCACCGTTGAGAAGCCGCGGGTGATGCTCCTCAGGGAAGCCTGTAGAGATAACGATGGCTTCTTCGTCATCTTGCACCAGCTGTTCTCCATCTGGTCCCTTAATAAGCGGGAGGCTTACGATTGTCTGCCCCTGAGTCCCTCCACCGTTGACCAGGCATTCGCGATGCTCGAGATAGTTCTCAAGAAGAACGAGCTGCTCTCGCCGACACACCGGCACTGGTTCTCTCAGTTCCCTGTCCCTGCCAAGCAGCTTGCTCAGTGGAATAACGGCCAGACCGTCATCCAGCCTATCGCCTTCTTTCTGGAAGCGCTGGTCAATGAATACGGAAACATGATGACGGCATCTGTGCAACGGAAATACCCTTTCCTTGTAGACGAGCTGCTGGGCCGTCTGAAATGCTTCTCGCCGGTCTTGCAGCTCATTCTCTTTACCGCATGTCGGAGACACTTAGGGGTGCTGGACGGCCAGTTGGGCAGCTCGATGGAGCAGGCGTTTCGAGAGGACCAGAGCAGACATCGCGGCGCTAACGGCCAACAAACCCTGGTGCCTCTAACCCGCCCGGGGGAGCTCGAGCAGCGGAATTCGAGCCTCATAGACTTCTACAGACTGACCGTCCAGGCGGCAGCGTTCCGTGCTTCTGGCCAGTCCGACCATCGGTCCCAGCCCCTGGCAGGGCAGCCACAACAACACCAAGTGCTCCCACCTCACTCCGGTCCGAGCCCTTTCCGCCCAACATACTCAAGCACAGCTCCAGCGACGTCATCTGAAGCTTCTAGCGCAACGTCAAGTCCATATACCACCGCCCCACGAGGGACAGTCGGTACGGGGGCAACACAGGGGGTACCACTAGCAACCAACACACCGGCATACCACCACCCAAACCAGGCCTCGTTTGGGTCAAATGCACGATATTATCCGGCGGGTGGCCCCCAGGACTTGCAACAGTTGGTTTCGTGGCATCTCGAAAATCTCTTGCAAAAGCAGCAGGTTGACTTGCAATTAAAGCGTAAGTTCTTTCAGCAGCTGACACAGCAGAGGAACCAGCAGCAGCAGTATCAGCACAACTTGCAGTTCACGACATCTCTTTCTTCGCAGACCACTTTCCAGCCTCGGGCACACCTCCCGCCTAGCACGACGCCGCAATACCACAGCTCCCCCCAACCGGCGCAAGCCCCCCAACTGCAGCAGGTGCACTACAATACTCGGCCGCCACACGTTCAACCTCAGGCCCCTACCATCGACTTTGTCCTGAACGGAGCGCGTCCCGGATCGGCCATGGGAACCGGGCCCTCGACGCCGCAGTCGCAGCAGGGCACACCGCAGCGACAGCAGGCAGTGGGAGCGAGCGACCCCCTGTTTCCGCCCAAGGGCACCATGATCATGAGGACGGATTGGCCACACGATCCAACCGAACGAAAATCGATTCTGATGTCTCTGCATCAGGCCCACGTCCGCAGCCCCAAACGGGTCCTCAAGGAGGGTGAGACGGCGCGTCTTTACCAAGCGGTCAAATCTCTCCCGGTCCCGCCGACAGCCGTGCCCCCCAAGAACACCATGTACGAATTCCGGTTTCAGGTGACGGAGGAGCAGTTTGCCCGGCTGGCAACCAAGTCAAGGAGGCCTGGTGAAGTGGTACCGGTAGTCGAGCACTTTGACGGCGCGCTTCGTTGGCGGGTTCGAAGCTGCATGGTCCAAGGCTCGACCGGGGCGCCCAGCGAGCGAGACTGGGTGACGCTGGACACGAGCTGGCCTTCCTTCATCCACATGACGCTGAACCACAGAGTGCTCGACGTCCGCAGGAAATCACACAACGGGAAAGACCTGCCCACGGAAATCACCGACTTCGTCGTACGCGGCACCAACATTCTCATGGTCGCCGTCCACGACTCGCACGGTGAGAAGGCCAAAAACTGCCATCTCGCCGTCGAGATGGTCGAGACGGTCGGCCATTCGGCGGTCATGGACATCGTCCGGTCGCAGGGCGCGATCCCCGAAGAGGAGACGCTCGACACCATCAAGAAGCGCCTGACGTCCTCCGTCGACGACGACGACGACGAGATCTCTTTCGAAGCGCCCGACCTCTCCATCGACCTTGCCGACCCCTTCAGCGCCAAGATCTTCACGATACCCGCCCGCGGGGCCGACTGCACGCACATGGAGTGCTTCGACCTCGACACCTGGCTCAACACGCGCCCGGCGGCCAAGCCGACCATCAAGTGCGCCCACAGGCAGGTCCAGTGCGATTGCCGGAACGCGGCCGAGCCGTCCAACCCGGACAAGTGGCGCTGCCCGATCTGCCTCAGGGACGCGCGGCCGTACAGCCTCCGAATCGACCGGTTCCTGCTCAAGGTCCGTAACCAGCTCGAGGCCGACGGCAAGCTGCACACCAAGCGCCTGCTGGTCAAGGCCGACGGGACCTGGTCGGTCGTGCTGGAGGACGAGCGGGACGATAACGAGGCCGATAGCGATGGCGAGGCTCGCGCCAAGGCCGCCAATGCTTCTGCTTCTGCTTCTGCTGTTGCTGCTGCTGTTGCTGCCGTGGTGCCGAAGCGGCAGGTGGAAGTAATCGAGATTGACTAAGTCGGCTGGCTGATCTCGCTGGCTCCTCATGATGGTCTCATGGTCTCTTCCTGCCCATCCTCCTCCTCCTCCTCCTCCTCCTCCTCATTGAGCCGCGGCCTCGCATTGGCCACGCAGTGGGCGCCATCCGCTCCACCTCGCCTCCTAACCTAGGGCCATGGTTGCCTGCGGAGCATGATTTCTTACGACTCTTCGGTTTTGCTTTTTTTTTTTTTTCCCTTTTTCGAGCCGGCGTTGGTCGGACGCGGGAACATGTCCTCCCTCCTCTTGATCGGGAGAAAACAGGTGGCTGGCTTGGCTGCATTGGGTTATGGGATGCATGGTATATCATGGCAGATAACGCCCTTTTGATTCGTCCCAATCTTGTTTTGCGTTTTTCCTTCTCGTTCTCGGTCTCGCATCACGGATGGAGTCAGGGTGTTTCGAGGGGGGTGGGAAGATACTAGAGTATTCTGGAAGGGGGGAATTCATCTCTAGTCGTTACGTGCCGGGGTTCGCTCTCGGACCATGCAAATTATTCCGTTGATTCTTGTTATTATCCCCGAGCCATAGAATTTAATCAGAGAACAGCACGCGTGCCCTTGGCAATTGCTTTGCGCGGTTGCGGAAATTCAGGTATTATTTTCGTCGAGCCTCCGCCCCCCAGGCAAGGAACCGCGCATGCAAAGGTTACCCTCACAGTGTCTCGGAAGCTAGCATGGTCTGAACGGCATCTCGCCGTGAAAGCGACGAGGCCACGCCTCGCACTGCTGCAGCGTATTAGGCATTATATATACAGCCATGGTATGGACAGACATATATATACATATATATACACGGCATAGGTATTGATTGAATCCCGCTCTTCGGCCCAGATAACGCAACCCCTCGTCCCATACCGAACGTCGTCAGAAATGCACCCCGCTCTCCTATAGCCCCCCTCGCAGAGGAATTCTGCTGTTTCCGTTTCCGTTTCCGTTTCCATCATCGCATTCGGTCACTCATTCCATCCATCCCAATCCCCAATTCGAACGGTCGCTAGAGGAGCTGCTACCCCTTCTCCCCACCGGAACCCCTGCCCGCGTCCAGACTACTGGGTCCGTTCTCGTCCGTGACGCCGCTATAGGCCGGGCGTGCGGCGCCGGGTGGGAACATGGGACCCGTCATTTCCTCCGCCATGGCCTCCTCGTACGTGGGCGGCGCGTCGTCGTACGGGGGGCTGACCTGCCCCGGCCCCAGCTGCGGGGGGTAGAGGGCGTCGGCGGGCTGCTGGGCCGGCCGCGGGGGGAGTTCTGGCGGTTGTTGTGGCGAGTGTGGTTGGGCTGTCGCTGTCGCTGTCGCTGCTGCTGCTGTTGTTGTCGTCCCCGGGGTGGGATGTGAGGTTCGGCCTCGGCCTTGGCGGATGGCTTCGACGAGGGCGGGTGGCGGAGCGAGACCGGAGTAGACTTGGATGGTGCTGAAATGGAGGGGGAGGTGCAGTTCCTGCGGAATCTCGGAGGCGTCTTTGTATTTGGGGCGGCCGAGGAAGGTGTTTTGGGGACGGGGAGGCGGAGAGGGTTTGCCCCAGGCGAGACCGAGTTTGACTTCGAGCTGGTAGTCGCGGCTGGATGGCGTGAGCAAATGAGCGCGTGTTCTATAGACTCGATTCAATACGTACCTGAGATTGCATGTGACGAAACTGGGCATGACGGTGTTGGGCAAGGGAGATCCGCTCCACAAGGTGTCTGGCACGAGGAACTCGGTTCCCACGGGGTCCTCGGGTTTGGATAGCAGGATGGAGAGGCCATGGCGGGCCATGACGACCCAGCGGCTGATCTCCTTGTTGATCAAGTTCTGGCAGCGCACGGTGGTGGTGCCGATGAGATCGATTTGCAATGCTATCAGGTACACCTCGGCGTGTGCGGGGACCAGTTTCTTTGCGATCAGGCGTAGGGGTATCGGCTTGTTGCAGGTAAGGATGGCAGGGTGTGGGAGGCGGGCGGACATTTCAATCGAGGGAGGGCCTGGGGGGCCCGTGGGCGATGGTGGGCCGCTGGACAGGCCGGGAGCGGGAGCGGGAGGTTGGAGGTTTGGGGAGCCGTTGGCGGGCGTGGAGGGTCCGGCGGCCGGCCAGCCGAAGATGGAGGAGCGCTTCTTCTGGTAGGCAGCGGCAGCCGGGTCGGGGCTCCTCGGATGGAAGGTGAATGGGCGTCTCGCGTAGGCCTCCTGGTTCGTCTTGGGCGGCCGGGGTGGCTCGATGGGCAGGAACTTGAGGCCCATCTGATAGCGCCAGTTCTCCTTGAATATGCCGGGCCGTTGCACGGTAACCTTGAGGTAGTACCGAATCTCGGCCTCGCCCGGAAAGCCAATGAAGCTGGGGGGCAGGGTCTTGGTGACGTGCGAGTACATCAGCTGCTTGGTCCCGTCCATGACCCGGAAGCCGATGCCGAAGGGGCCTCCGGTGCTGACGACGCCGCCGATGCGCGCCATGGCCTCGACATTTCCGCAGGCGTTATTGAAGGGGAACTTGAACTGGAAGGGGAAGCGGTGCTGCCCCGGGTTGAGGATGTAGGGCGAGGCGGCCGGGCGCGCATTCTCGTCGGGGAAGACCTGGCCGACCTTGTAGAGGATCTTATGGTTCTCGTGCAGGGTGTCTCCGCTGGGCGCAAGCCGCTCCCTCCCGCCAATACCTATGCCCGGGTTCTCGGTAGGGACGCCGAGGGCAGTGCTCGACTCGCCCTCGAGCTTGACGATGATTGCGCCGATGTGCTCATGGCGGCTCAGGTTGAGAAGCACGCTGCCCTTGATGAAGTCGAGATTGGTGTAGAATTCGGGCGGATGGTCTAGGACGATGCGTATCGACATGATGCCGGGTCCTTGCTTCTGGATTCGACGGCGGTAGGTTAGGGTACTGCTTCGCGCTGGCGTGATGTCCGTATACATACACTACAATCGCCGACATGAAATAATGATAATGACCAACATGGCCTAGAATATTCCCCAGTTCCCACCCCACCTCGGTTGGTGCCTTACTTGCACTTATCGGACGTCTTTTCGAGTTCGAGCGAGCGAGGACTCGAGAGTTAAATAAGACCTGTGGACGATGGACTTGAAAATCTGCCCTATCTTGATGGCACTGACAGATCGGGCGTTAGCGCATGGAACTAACAAATGCGACCGGGGACCGAGAAGGGCCGTTGAGAACCGGCCTGATGGAGTCGGCCTTGGCCCTTGATTCGGCTCGAGCTACGCCGCGAAAGCTAGCGCGGCCTGGTTACGTCAGTAGGTAAGATGCACCCATGCACGGGAATGCGCAGACAACCTGCGACAACTTTCATTAGGACGGATTACCAACCCTATTCTAGGGGCTTGACACAGCCCGGTAGCTAAACGTCAGCGCCAGCAGGTGCCGGGCTGTGGAGGGCGGCTTCCTTTCTCTCAGGTGCGGAGTGCTGAACGTGGTTGCATGGTTCGAACGAAGCACTTGTGGCTATTGATTTACAGGTACAGTACATACAGTAACCACCAGAGGGAGGTACCAGATGGCCACGCTCTTTTTCTTTTTTTCTTTTTTCTTTTTTCTTTTTTCTTTTCTTTTTCCCACATAACTATGTGCTGAACACAAGAGCACAAAGGTACCCAAGCTAAGGCCAGTTCGCCTGCTGATGAGGACTACTGTAGTAGCTCGGCACACAGAAAGGATAACTAAATAACTACAGAGTAATCTGTAACTGGTTAGTGTAAGCTTGGCAAGCGGTGTGACCCCCGGCCTCTCAGTTGTAGCCCATCGTCTTATCTTATCGGATGGCGGGGTCCCTTTTTTCTGCCAGACCAAAAAATATTTGGGAACCGATGCGGTGAGCGGCGGTTTTGGCGCTCGCAGAGGGGAAGGAAACCCGAGACGGAAGACGGAAGACAAGGCCGGCTCTTGTAACTGATAACAAACACCAACCCGTTAGCTCCGAGCGCGACAGCATGCCCAAGGCTGCGAAGCAGAAGCGGGCGGCGGCCAGCAGCGGGCCCTACGACCGCAAAGCATCCAAGGCCGCTGCCGCAAACATATTCCGCTTCGACAAGGACTATGGCCAACACATTCTCAAGAACCCCGGCATCAGCGACGCCATTGTCGAGAAGGCTTTCCTCAAGCCCACCGATGTCGTCGTCGAGGTCGGCCCGGGTACCGGCAACAGTGAGCACCACCCGATCGTCGAGATTACCTGCCGAAGGAGAAGCGGTTTGTTATTGTCGGCCTTGCACTGACGACGTCGCCACAGTCACCGTCCGGGCCCTCGAGAAGGCAAAGAAGGTTATAGCTAGTACGGCGAATCTCCTCCTCTCCTTTTCCCTCCCACCGCTCAGCAACAGCTGACCCGGCCATCGTGCAGTCGAGCTCGATCCGAGAATGGGTGCCGAAGTCACCAAGCGCGTCCAGGGCGGCCCGCTCGCCAAAAAACTAGAGGTCATCCTCGGAGATGTCATCAAGATGCCCCAGATCCCTCCGTGTGACGCCCTCATCTCCAACACCCCCTACCAGATTAGCAGCCCCCTCATATTCAAGATGCTGTCCATGCCCAACCCCCCCAGGGTTGCGGTGCTTATGGTGCGTGCTGGCTGGCTCGCCCCGGCAGGGCTCCATAGGCTATCCGAACTGCCTCCCCTGACATGTCGCTAGTTCCAACGAGAGTTTGCCAAGAGACTGGTAGCGAGGCCCGGCGATGCGCTCTACTCACGCTTGAGCGTCAATGTCAACTTCTGGGCCACCTGCAAACACATCATGGTGGGTTATATTGTGAATTTTAAGAGGTAAAGCCGGCTGAACTGACGTATCGTGCAGAAAGTGGGAAAGGCAAACTTCAAACCACCACCAAAGGTCGAAAGCGATGGTGAGTCTTTTCCCCAGCTACTGCGTGAGTGCACAGTTGGCTGACCATTCCAAAGTTGTCAGGATAGAGCCGCTGGTGAGCTTATCCCTCCCCACTCCCCCTCCCCGTCTCCCCCCCCGTGTTCGCGAGAGAAATGCTGACGCAGCAACTTAGCTCGGGTCCGCGCGGCCAAATATTGCCTTCGAGGTAATGACATCCCCGACGATGGACTTGCTGTAGGGCTAACTAACCCTCCATCAGGAGTTCGACGGCCTCCTTCGTATTGCATTGTGCGTGGCCCTTCTTTGCAATCATCGGATCACGCGAACTAACCCGTCTCAGCAACCGCAAGAATAAGACGCTACGCGCCGCCTTCAGCATCAAGGAAGTCCTCGCATTGTGTGAACGGGTCAGTTCCTTCCCCTTCCCCCGATCCTCATACCCGCCCTGCTTACCAAAGACAGAACTACAAAATCTACTGCTCCCTGAACAATATCCCCATTGACGAATCCATCCTTGATTCCGCTACCGCCACCGCCACCGACGATGGCATGGACGTCGACATGGACGATGACGATGGCAAGGACGACGAAGGCGAAGCTGGCAACGAGATGGACGAGGACGAGGATGACGACGACATGCCCACTTTCTTCAAGGAAATGAAGGATGCCGAGGCTGCTAAAGAAGCAGCAAAGACGCCCAGCAAGATTCCCAAGTCCAAGGTTGCCCTGGTCGTTAGGGCCAAGGTGAACAAGGTCCTGACCACTACCGGCCTGGGAGACAGGCGGGCGCGGCAATGTGACCAGAATGACTTCTTGAAGTTGCTTCTTGGTGAGTCTCTCTCCTCGGTGGGCTTCCGGGTTTAAGGGACTGTCGCTGATGCGGCTGGACAGCTTTCCATGAGGAGGGGATCCATTTCTCTTAAAAAGAGCGGAAATACTAGTAGTCGTCTATCGCACCAGGGTGGCGTTGCAGGCGTCTGGGATCGGAAAATTCAGTGGCCAGAGGGGGGCAGAGATACCTATGTTTACCCGTTGTGTTCTGTTATATTAACAAGACCGAGATTCGTTCCCATGCCGCTATCAAGAAACCTGACATAGGAGTAAGTAGACGGAATTTACGGTGACGATACCCAGCCAAGTTACTTTGCTGGGTTCGGGACAGAGAGAAGCAACAGGTCAGCTCGCCCCTGGCAGCAACGAGCGAAACTCGGGCTTTCCGAAACTGAGATGGGAAGTCTATCATCGCACCCATACGTACATACATATATATAAACGTAAGCAGTGAGCGAGTAGGTATCTCCAGATCCTTCCCCAACCCCCCCCCCCCCCCCCCAAAAAAAAAAAGTCCAATGATGAAACCGAACGCCGACCAAGCCAAAAACATGATACGCTCGCTCCCTCATATGAACCTGACAACCCCCGAACGTTACGCCGCCTGCGTAGATGCTCCCGTCAATTACCGAAACCAAACATGTAAGATTAATGCGAGATCGACCCGCTGCTATACGTATAAAAAAAACCATCGAAACGACTCGGGAGGAATGATTTGTAGAGCGGCCTTCTTCACCCCCACTGGGTATCCAGCAGCCCCTGGGCCGACTCTGGCCCGGCCGGCCCCGCAGTGCCGTCCTCGTGGATCCGGAACCCCATTACCGAGCTCCTGCTGCTGCCACTACCACTTCCCCCGCGGGTCGTCGTCATCACGTGCGGCTGCTTCTGGGCCATGCCGACGTCCAGCTCGCTGCCACCCCCCCTGTTGCTGGGCCCTTCCGTCGTCGGCAGCGGGATGATCTGCCAGGGCCCCGGCTTGCTCGAGTACTCGCTCGGCGCCTGGCTGCTCGTGTCCCCGTCCTCGTCGTCGTCGTCGTCGTCGTCGTCATCGTCATCGTTGTTGTTGTTGTTGTTGTTGTTGGTGTTCTCGGCCTCTCGTTTTCCTCCTTTTCGTCGTCCTTGTCCTTGTCCTTGCCCTTGCCCTTGTCCTCGTCCGACGATTTCCATCCCGCCCAGTTCGTCGTCGTCATCGTCGTCGTCATCGTCCTCGTGGATCGTGATCTGGCCCCCTCCCCTGTCGTCGTCGTCTCCCAGCGACAGGTTCGACTGCGAGGTCGGGTCGATGTTCTCCCCGTCCGACATGTTGCTGTCGCCTTCGAGGTCAATGCCGCCGTTGGCGATGGGATCCTCGATGCCGGCCCATGGTATGTCCTCGGGCCGGAGGGGCTGCTGCTGCTGGCTGGCGAGGGAGGGCGTCTGGCGGCCGAACCCGTGCCACACGCCGCCGCCACCGCCGGTGGTATGAGAGCGGGAACGGCGGTGGCGGGAAGGCGGATGATGAGGATGATGAGGATGATGATGATGATCCGTGATGTTCCCGGCGTCGGTGTCGACACCGTCCAGCTCGTCCTCGTCCTCGTCCTCGTACACGTCGATGTCCAGATCCGCGTCGTCGCCGCCGTCGGTGCCGAACCCGAACGATCCGTTGCCGACCTGCCGCTCCACGCTCCGCCGTCCGCTCGCCCGGTGGTGGTAGTTTTGGTGAGAGTGGCGGTGATAGCCCGGATGGCCGGGTCGGTCGGTCATCTCGCTATCTCCCTCGTCGCCGTCGCCCGAGCTTCCCGTGGTCGTAAACCCCTCGTCCTCGGCCATATCCTCGTCTTCGTCTCCGTAGCCGTCGTACACCCTCAACCCCGCATCACCGTTGCCATTTCCCAAAGCCAGCGGGCCTCGACTCCCCGCACGGTGGTACCCAAACTCGGGCACCGCCTCGCTATGCGGCGTGGCGTAGTAGAACGGCGTCGTCATCCTCCTCTCTCGCCCGTTTTCGTCCTCCCGATGGTGATGACGATGGTGATGGTGATGATTCTGACCGTACAACCCCCCGGGCGCGAGGGAGGGTGAGCGGCTCATGCTGGTTCTGCTCCAGCGGGGCGTGTTCCGCGGCGCGAGGCTGGGCGAGCGGCTGGCGAAGCGGCGCTTGGTGGACGAGGTGGGCATGTTGTGGCTGTGAACGGGACCTGGTCGGGGACTCTGGAGGCGCGGGCTAGCGCGGGGCACGAAGGGAGAGGAGCGGCGCTCGTAGGGTGTGAGCGCAGCGTGGGAGGAGACGCGGCGGCGCGATTGGGCGGGTGAGAGGAGGGCGGGGTGGGCGCCTGGCGGGAGCGAACCCGCGCGGATGCTGGATGGCCAGGAGCCCTTGCGATCACGCTGGATGAGGGGGGATTGCGCGCGGGAGCGGCTGGGGCCGCCGTGGCTATGGCTGTGGCTGTGACCCGTGGACAGGATCGGGGATTCCACGCCGGTATAGAATTGGCCGGAGGGTTCGGTGGAGGAGCGGCGAGAAGCTGCGCGCTGGTGGATGGACTGTCGCAGGCTGATGGCAGAGGCGGGCACGCTGGGCGGACCGTCGAGGCGGTCGTTCCAGTTCCAGCACTCCTCGAGCGCGTCGGCCTCGGGCACGTCGGCGCTGCTCTGGGAGTCGGGGTAGACCCTGCTCAGCTGGCGCAGCTTCTGCCACGTCCAGCCGGCCTCGACGGCGTGATAGCCGAGGGGGTGGTCCTGAAGGTAAGCCTCCGGCTGGGTGATGTAGAGCCTCTGGGCGCCGGCCGCCTTCATGACGACGCTGGATGCGAGGAAGGTGAAGTCCCACAGTGTCGGCGTCGCCATCTCGGCCGGGGAGAGGAACCGGAGTCGGGAGTCTTTGTGTAGCTTGCGCAACGGGACCCAGGCCTGCCTCAGCCCGAGGAACTCGGTAAGGGGATAATCGGGTGCGAGCGGAGATCGCGCCTCTGAGCTGGAGGAGATTCGCAGGACATCTTCGAACGCGTCGTGTATCGCAAGGTGGACGCTCCGGGCGTCCGGCCCCCTAACAAGAACCGTCTTGATCAAGCCGCGGCTCCTCAGCCGCTGGTCAATGATGCGCCCAGCAGCAAAGGCCCTGGGCAACAGCCAGTTAGACTCGGGGCCTTGTCCCGGCCATTCCTGGAACTTGGGCGACTGCGGATCCGGCGTCGCTCGGCTGAGAGTGTTTGGCATCTGCGTCCAGCCCTCAAAGTTGGATCCCGTAGATCGGCGGTGGTTGGCAAACTCCTTCGCTTCGATCCATATGCCTTTGAGCGGAAACGGTAGGAAGACGACCTCTAGCTCCCAGGGTTTCACGTACGACGGCAAGGCGGCCGCCTGGAGCTGGTTCACCTGCGCTTGTAGCTGTTGGAGTTGGTTGTAGACCTCGGCGCGATTCGAGGCGAGCACGGTGGCATTCGTCGAGACGGAGGCAACGCTGGCGGTGGCGTCGTCGGCGGCGCCGCCGCCGCCGTCCTGCTTTGGCGCCCGCCTGCTGCTGATGACGCTGCCGTTGTCGTTGAGGATCTTTTCCACTTCGTCTACCCGCGACTCCAGCTCGGTGACGCGGAGATCGATGTTCTCGTGCCTGTCGTGGCAGTCCTCGTGGCCGGCAACGGAGAAGGAATTCGTTTCCAGCCTGTCGAGCCGCTGTTCGTGACTATCGACCCTCTCGGATAGCTTCTGGTAGGCAGTCTCCAGCCCCGACACGGGACGGTCTTGTGACGGTGCTGCCTCGGGAGTGGAGGCAGCCTCTGTAGGCGCCTGTCCCGGGTCGTCTGCCTGCTCAGCATGTTCCTGCCGGCGCGACTCTGGCCTTGGGGCAGAGACGCCACTTAGTGTCTGCAGCCCCTTCCCGGCAAACGGCCGGAGATACCTCGCTTGGCTGGAGGCCGAGGTCGACGGCGGGGGCGGCGGCGACATCAAGCACTGGGTGGGCATCGGCGGCAGTCCTCTGGCATGTCCGGCTGGGGAACGGGTCAGCTCTTCCCAGTTAGTAACCGTGTCCGGCATTGGGCTGTCCTGTCCGGCATGGGTGTCCCCAGCCGGGGATGGGTTGGCGGCCTCGACCCTGGCGGCAGACAAGGATGCTTGGAAGTCCAAGAAGTTAAAGTCCAGCGACGACCCTAAGCTCCCCGGAGCATGGAGCGATGGAAGCTGAACCGGGCTCAGATGCGCACGGCTGACCACGGGCTTTTGGTTCTCCTGTCCTGGAGCGTTTGTCATGGCGGATTCCTGTTGCGTATGTCCGGGCTGGGCATCCTCGTGGAAGCAGGCGTGGTGGGAGCACATGCAGACTTCGGCCAGGGAGCCGGAGTCCTGGAATACTGGGCTGCTGAGCGACGCGCGACTCCAGAACCGGCGGCAACCGCAGCGCGGCAGCGTCGAGTCCGTGTAATTGCAGGGCCCTCCCGGGAGCGCCGGCGCCGGCGCCCGCGGCGCGTGGGACTGGGCGTCATTGTAGATATCAAAAGCGTATGCGCTGCCGGGCGCGGGTACGTCAAACGGTGTGGCAGCCATTGGGGTCTCGGGCGACCATGATTCGGAGCGATTGGACTCCGAATTCCCAGGAAAAATGTACGTTCGGAAGGGTTGGGACCAGGATCGGGATATGCGATGCTTCGGCGCCGGCGGCGCCGGCGGCGGCGAGATGAAGGGCGGGATCGCGAGCTCGGAGAGGCAGGAAAGGTCCCAGGGCGGCCCAACACCGTTCGCGATCAAAGATCGAGCGTTCTCAGTTATACATGATACTACAAGCGGTCAGTATTCAAGGGGGAGACACCGTTTGTCGCGACCCCGCCGCGAGTCGGGAAGCAAGGCAGAACAGGACAGATGATCCCGGTTCCGCGGCCATCCGATGCATAGCAGAGAATACGAGGGAAAAGAGAGAGAGAGAGAGAGAGCGCGGGAACGGGAAAGGAGCGGACGAACCCTTGATATATATACTCGTTCGAAGCTGCGCGCCTGATCAGGGGCCGAAGAGACATAAAATAAAATAAAATAAAAATAAAAAATGCGCCCCGGTCGCATCCAGACAGAACCGAGTCGCAAAATCTCACAAGGTGAGGCGCAACGTCAGCATTGGCTTCTGCTAGAGAAAGGCGTCGCAACTTTCAACGGCGGGCGGGCGGTCGGGTGAATCAGGCAAGGTGCGGGTGCACAGGGAACCTTTTTTGGGGAAAGGCAAGGCGGGGTGCGGGCACTGGCCCATTTCTCTCGCACAGCACCTCGCCAGGCCCAGGCCAGCCCGGGAAGAGCAATGGGAAAGGAACAAACTGTGGAGCTCTCATCCTTGCCGAAGTGCAGAGTTACATCGGTACAAAGTCAGGCGAACGGATGACTCGACCATGCGCCCAGAACGGACAGGGTTTAGTTATGCCGCCGCCCGAGATAAGATAGCGCCGAAAGGGAGGGGTCACTTCCGCTCGATTCTCTCTCTCAGGCTCGAGTGCAGGCTGGTGCAGCTGTCTTTTGTTGTGCCTGAGAGCCGCTCAATCGCGCGGCCATTGGACAGCTGCCCAACGAGACGCGTCAATGCCTAGGTGGTCCGCGCGGGCCGCAACGGAATTGGTTGCAGGCCCCCTGTTTGTTTTCGATTCGCTGGCAAGCCGCAGCGTTCTGATTGGTTTGAGGTCACTTTAGACCCCTGCATCCATTTGTCTGTCGCGTCGCTTCGCGTCTGGCGATGGTTGTTAAGAGGTTGCCCACTGCGATGTACGGAAGGCCATACAATAATCCGTAATCCGTACACCACCACAAGTGGTAGTTGTACGTACGTTACGGAGCACGCAGTGGTGAACGAAGCACTCCGGACCATGGTGAGCAAGCTTCACCGTTCCATTTCCACCCAACCGACGCCGCTTTCCTTTCTCGGCCAACTTCCTGTCACGGGAACAGAGTCGCCCCAAAATGAAGGCGGGATGGGGAGCCAGCAGCACCTATGAGGCGGGGCTGTTGCACCCTAATTAGTGTGTGTGAATAAGCCCAGCCTTGCACGTCATCGCATACCATGTAATCCGTACGCTCCGCCGTATGGTTTAAATTTGCAGAACCCCGAAAACCGCGACAGGGAACAGTTGGAACCTGTTCCTGCATCACTAGCCAACATCAAGAACAAGGCGAGCGAAATGGCTGCACGGATAGGCCCCGGCATTTGAGACATCCTTATTTCAGGACACCAGGGACTTGTCGCCAGTCGAAATGCAGGGCGAGAAAAGTCCGCGGGCGGAGTTGCAGGGTGGTGTACTGCGTAAAACAATGCATCCATCCACATACTGTACTGTACAACATAGGGACACACTATAACCCGTATTTTCGAGAGACGCGCCAACCACCTCTGCCTGGTATCTAGCGTGAACATCTCAATGCGAGTCTAATGACAATATTTCTCGTCGTTTGATAGAGAAAAATGCCCCTTGCCATCAGAATGCGACCCTAAAGTGTTGTCGTACGAGACGACAAGGCCGAGAGTCGATAGCTTATATATGTAATACAACGCCCGTGGCGGTCAGGCCCCTTGTCGTGAACGACTGGCTGGCACGTCTTCCCCTCAGACTTCGCCCCAGCTTCCCATCGGGCCGGTGCTGGCAATGACGCTCCCGGTCCCAATGGACCCGCCGATATCCCAGTAATGGCGGGATGACGGCCGCGACGAGATGCTGCTCCTCCGTGCAGACCGCCTAGTGCTCTGACTCGCGCAGCTGCCGGGCGCGTGCCTGACCGCGACGGGGCTGGATGGCACCGTCGCCTTGAACGTGCGCCGCTCGACGGCCGGGCGTGTACGGTGGTAGCCATGCGTGTGTGCGTGGGCGTGGGCGTGGGCGTGGGCATGAGACACGAGCGGGTGATGCTGACGGACCCTTGCCACCTTTGCGGCCACGTCCTGCGTGCTGGAACCGGTGCGATGCGGCGTACCACCCGGCGAGAACGACGGTGATGTCTGCCGAGAGGAGGAGAAGCGGGACCGCAAGTACCGGAAGACCAGCCGGATGTCAAGGTCCTGCTCCCATTCTTGCTGTGTAAATGTGTGTTGGTCCTCGGTGGCGGTCGCGCCCGAAGCGGACGTGGCCGAGTGCGTGAGCTGTTCCGAGGGGCGGCGCGCACTAAGGGCGTCGACCGGCCGGCTGACAGTGGGCTTGAATTGCGGCATGGACGGAGCACTGTCGTCCAGCTTCTGCCCCGAGTCGGCCACGTCGGCGGGTGCCTCGGGAATGACTGGCAGGCCCGCATACGGAAGGGCTATGTGCTGCACCCTTGTGTAGGTCGAGAAGGCTCCGGGGTGAGTCGACATGTGGTGCACAAGCACGCCAAGCTCTCGAGATATGCGTTCCAGCATGCGCAACTGCCAGTCCGACTCGAGGTGTGACTCCGGCCCGACGCCGCTCGGTGCGGGGTTGCGGGCATCCGCTTGGGGCGTCGTAGGTGTTGACGAGACCATGTCCACGTCCTCCGGGAGGGCTTCCCCGAAGAGGATCGCAAGCAGCCTGTCGTCGATCCCCAGCAAGTCACGAATGACGGTCCGGGCAATCCGGCTCCAGAAGCCAGGCTTCGCACCGCCATTCGGTGATGGCTCGTCTTGATCATGCCAGTCCGTCCCGCTGAGGTTGATCTCTGCCGCCTCTTCGTCCGCGACGCTCCTCCCCTCCGCCTCTTGTTGTGCCGCGTTGTTTTGTTGCCCCGCCTTTCCGAGGGACGCCTCGGACAGTCGCCTCCTCCTTGTTTCCTTTCGAATGTCCTCGAGCAGCAGCCGGCTCTGTTCTAACCGCCAGGCCTCTATCCTGCGGTTCCGCTCCAGATCTTGCGCCTCTTCTGTCTCGGGCTCCAGCAGGGCCAGATTGAAGCTATCGGCCCTGTGCGTCACGCGGTTGGGGTTGAATCTCTCGAAGGCGTACATTCGCTCCTGAACCTCAGCGCTCATGGCGGGAGCCTCGAACCGAAAGGAGCCCAAGCCATCGTGCCCCGGCAGCACCGGTGCCGCATGTGCGACGACTTCGGGTTGGTCGTAGGTACCTGGAACTGTTCGAAACTCGGGGAGATGGCTATCTAGGCTATCAAGCTCGGCATCCTCCTCAGCAACGCTCTCTGTCACGCCCTCTGACGCGGCTTGCAGGTCGAACTCGGATCGTGCAGAGGTGTCGAGACTGCCAAGATCACCGATCCTGGACCTGCCCGCTGTTATTTGGTCATCTTGGACTGAGCTGAGGTATGAGGCGGTGGTCCCCGCATCGGTGCCGGGAGTGAAGAGGACCCATGTCTGAGACTCGTTGGGCGCCGGCTGGTCCTGCGGTGGATGAGGAACCGAACGATCCCCAGTCCCTACTTCATTGCGGATCACCCGTGAGGGGAGCTGGCGTGTGGGTTGCTGAAAGGCCATAGTGCATGCAAAAACCTCCAGTCTTGGTAGGGGAAGATGGCGGGTTGATTCCAGTAGATACTTGGGTGTTAAAGGCGGGGAGAGTTTCCCGGAGTCGTGGGTCGACGATCCGAATGTATGTTTCGACAAGGGAAGGAGGCACAGCAGCAGCCACGTCGCTGGTGTACGACAGGTGGTCGCTCTGGTGCCTCGAGCCGCGTTTCTGGTGCTAAGGCGGTGAATGAATCTAGCCGGGATCTCGTTTCAAACACTTGGATTGCGTGCTGGATGTATGAAGAAGTCGAGTGGGACGAGGCGACGGGCCGGGAACCGAAGGTTATCGATGACGGGACGACAGTTCCGTTAAGAGGGCCCTAGTTCAGCCCCAGCCGCAAGGTGTTTGTTGATTGTTGCGTCGTGGGGTTATGTATGTACTGCCGCTTAGCACCTAAATAAACTACGGGCTTCAAACCAAGATGCGGAAGGCGCGAGATGTATACAGTATGTGCGGCCAAACTAGCAGACAGCCAGCGTACGCGATAAAATGGAGGGAGGCCGGAAGGGCCAGGACTGCACACTGAGAGATCTGTTGGGAAACGGGGAGGGGGCCCCGGCGTAGCTCTGGTTACGCTCACGGCAGCACGGGATCAGCGTGGTAATGGAGGGGAGAGACGGGTTGCTAGCGCTGTGCTTGGTTGAGACCCTAGTCACTTCGGCCCACCGCCGCCTGACCATTGCAGCCCCCCACTCTTCATCACATCATCCCGCCGCCTCTTGCCATCGTGCAGTGTATGTACAGTACAATACAAACAACATACAATACCTGAGCCGGAAGCAACCTCAATGTGACCAGCCCAGATGCTTAAAAGTGACGAGTGTGAGGACTCCGGGCTAAAGCTCAGGAGGCACAAAGAGGGGATCAGGTTCAGTACGCGCTATATGTATAACAAGATAGTATACCGTACGTACTCGAGAGAGAGACACACCACATATACGGTACGCGCGCACGTACATACCTGACGCACCCACATAGGTATGTACGGATTACACAGACGCATAAGCAAGTACAGTTCCCAGAGGAAAATGGATCTAAACATCAGGCTGATATGAGAGCATACCGGGTCCACATCGCCCCTTCAACAGCTGCACTATACTAGCGTACAGAAGAGATAACCAGGAAGCCTGTACTAGCTTATCGTAATGAGGTATTGGGTGCTGAGTCCGCTATGTGCCTCTTGACTCCATGAGAGCGGTATCTCCCACTCATCATCTACCTGATATCCAACTAGCGCGATTCAGAGATGCAATTGATTCCCAACCGGGTGATGGAAAACATGGGGCACTACACGCTTGAACAGCAGCAAGAAAAAAGGCACTGTCCCCGAAACGACAGGATATCACAAGCTGATGATTCGGGATTGTCCGCATTCTGTGCACCAAAGCCTCTTCCTGAGAGCACTGCTGATGTCGGATCTGCGCCTTTGCTTGCGATCATGTCTAACCTGCCCTTGGCGCTGGAGCTGCTGGCTCGGTTCCTTCCGGCACCATCGGCCTTCAACTTTCACGTGTAACTGTCAGCAACATCTCACACCCGAACTCACCCGGCGCAGCCGGCCTTTTCCTCTAGGCGGCAACAACTACAGTTGCCTCGTCCTTGCCTCACCCGGACTTCTCTGTCGCCCAACCCATCCTTCCACCCCATTTGGCTGTTGAGGGGATGTTCCGTAGGACAGCGGCGGTATGGGAGTGTTCCATTCAGGCACTAAAACAGCGTCTCGAGCAAAGAAACCAGGAACACAGCCGAGAAACGAGGATGCACTGTCCTGTTGTCCATTGAGAACCACTGTGCTTGAATGGTTCCATTGACTATGCCGAATCAAGACCACGATGTTAGTTAACATGCCCTCGTTTCAGCCCTAAAATGACCGTTTACGCCACCCTAAAAGCCAGACAACCATTCCTACTCTCCCACAAGGCTCCTCTAGGCGCTGAAGGCCTCCGGGAAGCGCTTCATGTTCTCCTCGAGGTTGCCGTGGTTGCTGAGGAACTGGACGTAGGCACCATCCACCTTGACGCGGCCAGCAGCCTTCTTCTCCAGGTACTCCTCACGACGGAGGGGGGTGAAACCCCAGTTCTTAGAGATGATGATCTTTTGGCGACCAGGGAACTTGTACTGGGAGCGGCGGAGGGCCTCGAGGGCAAAGGCGCGGTCTGCGATCTAGGTTAGCGGCTGACACATCCAACCGAAAGAGCCGACACGGATACGTACTGGAGTCACGAGTGCGCACGCTCATGAGAATCTGGCCAATGTTGACACGGGCGACAGTGCCGTTAGGCTTGCCCCACGCACCACGCATACCAGTCTGCAGTCTATCGGCACCGGCGCAAGACAACATCTTGTTGATGCGGACGACATGGTACGGGTGGGCACGGACGCGGAGGTGGAAACCTTCCTTGCCGGCCGTCTTGACAAGGTACTTGTTGGCGCAGATACGAGCAGCCTCAAGGGCCTCGGAGCTCAGCTGCTCATACTCGTTGGAGACGAGGTGGACGCAGAGCGGGAAGTCATCGACGGTGGCACGCTTGCGGCCGAGATCGAAGATGCGGATCTTGGGGTCGGGCACACCACGGTTGAACCGCGACTTGGGGTACGGCTAGAAGCGCTCCTCGTTAGTAATCTGGCTTGACACGATCCATGGCATATAACGGGCCAGAATTTCCTCCTCTTGTCCATCCCTTGCAGACTTCCGACGCATCCGCCTGTCCTTCTCTTGCCCTTTCGCTTCACTATTGGGAGTGCATGCGAAAACCCTCAACCAGAAGGCCAAAGCAAAGCCAACAGCCGCTTACCTTGTTTTTGCAGTAGCGGTAGCAGCGGGCGGGACGGCGAGCCATTGTGACGGTGTTTTGCGATGTCACGACAATGGGTATCGACTTGGTCTTGGGGAGAGGGGGATGGTTGGGAGCCTCTGCGGTTTTGACCAAATCAAATTCGCCTCGCGATTACCAATCCAAAGATTCGTCATGCAACCGGCCGAGTTGTTGGTCGGAAAAGAGTGGAGCCGTTAGGGTTTCGAGAGAAACTCTGGCACACCCAAAGCTCAGCCAATGAGAACTCAGCCCACTCTGCAGGCGAATTCACATCGGCAAAAAGAATATTTCGGTCAGTTCGCGATTCTGCTCCCTCAGCGACAACCCCAGCCAGCGACGAGGACAACACCGCCAGGAGCCGATTTGAATCTCACTTCTTCGACAAACCTCAGCACCGTCGCAATGGCCCCCAAGAAGTCCAAGTCCGACGCCCAGTCCATCGGCGCCAAGGTCCGTTTCTGCGACTGACGATTCGACGTTCTTTACTGACATCGAAAACAGCTTGCCCTCGTCATCAAGTCGGGCAAGGTCGTGCTGGGCTACCGCAGCACCCTGAAGGCTCTTCGCTCCGGCAAGGCCAAGCTCATTCTCATTGCTGTGAGTTTTTGTCCCTTTGACTACTTTCTTTGCGAACGAGCCATATGGATGCTAATTGATTGCTAGGCCAATACCCCTCCCCTTCGCAAGTCCGAGCTCGAGTAGTATGTGGCAACCACGAGTGCGAGATGAAGGGACGGGTCTAGGCACGTGCGGCAGCAGCTAAAGGCAATGGGCCATGGTGCGCCCGCCCATGTGCCTTGGTCCGTCCTGGACATTGAGCAAACGAGATCCGGAGGATGACGACAGGATGGCTAACCTATCGATTAGCTACTCGATGATGTCCAAGACTGCCGTTCACCACTACACCGGCACCAACGTAAGTTGAGACCCTTGAGACGTCTGATTCTGCGTATCGGACAACACAGGCTCCTGCTTTGTTGTTCCCGGCCGGAGAGACCTCGGTCGCCCGGCCTGCCCAGAGAAGAAGTCTCGTTGCAGACTTTGGAGGGTACCTGTTCCCATGCTTACTCTCACCCTTTACAGATTGAGCTTGGTACCGCCTGCGGCAAGCTTTTCCGCTGCTCTACCATGGCCATCCTGGACGCTGGCGACAGTGATATCCTCAGCGACCAGCAGGCTTAAGAGTCATGCAGCAAGGCGGGAACCGGTTGGCATTCACACGGCGTTCGGGTCTGAGATGGGGAAACAAAACGACATGATGACTTGGCGATATCCGGCCGCAAAGAGGTTTTTTTGACGGCCACCTCCGACATTCGGTGTTGGACCAGAAACGGCCACTCCGTAGACTAGTCGTACGTAGTTCATGACAACTTGGTCTCCTAGCCCGACCATGCTCGGGCGCCTGTGCTGGCGAAACTTGATAGATGTACCGCTTCAGAGTCAGAACACTAGGTGCGACTATTTGGGAGGGTGATTCAGCGCTTTCCATTCACGGTTCACTTCCAACAGATGCCCTGGCGTGCCCAACTCAGGCGAGGGGACTTGGACAGCGGCTCTCCGCTTGATTCGTCCCGCAGCCCCGAAACAAGGTTGTTTCATGTTCCACGACGGGCCCATCAAATCATGCGAGCCGTGTCAGTGCTGGTAGATGCATTGATTCCCAGATTGCTCCGTACACCACAATCAAACTCGAGCCAAACTTGGATTCAAGCAGTGCCTGTTTTCTTGCATGTGGGTCCCTTCTCACGTTTGTACAGCACTTGATAACTAACGTTCTGAGCTTTTTCTCGACGTGCAGCAAGAGATTTCCCGAGGGTCGAGCTCAGCTCCCTCGAGCCTACTAGAACCGCCTCGAGTCGGCGCATTTCAAAACCCAACGGATGTTTGTGAACCAGGCTGCTTGCATGATTTGCGAAGGGACCCGCTCATTCACCAATACCAGTACTCTGTCCTCGGCTGCAAGCATTGCACAGTTGAGCAGCAGTGAGATAGATAGTCGGTGCAACCGGAGACTCCTCGGCTGAGGGAGGCGGTCAGATACGCTAGAGCGGCATCTGCAGCCGATTTCTACTTGGGGCCATCCATGCAACTGGGTACCTTTCGACGTCGCAGTTGGCAACTTCTCGTCCTTTGGTCTCTTAGGGCCTTTGCAGTAAAACAAAGAGGCGGAAACGCAAACGGCGCGTACAGTCAGAACGCACGCGCAGACGGTCGAAGCCAATTTCGTGCCTTATTTGAACAAAGACTGCCTCGGGCTACAACCTGGATTGTTGGGCTTTTGAGAAAAGGGGGGGCGGCTTTGGCTGACTTGATTGGACAACGGAACCCTGTCTTAGTGGGCAGTTCTGCCTCCCTGTTGCTGGAGCACCTTGGGCCGGGCCACAACTGGTTCTAGTTAGTGGCCGTGCCAGCAGTCAAACGGTGGCCGTCGCCTGCTTGGTCGGGTTTGGTTGCAGTGGGCCAGCAAATCTCCATCATCCCCGTGCTCCCTTTGAAGAGCACCGTTCCCGAAAACAAAACACGGTGAACGAAGCCAATCCTAAGCCTACCGCGTACCGAGTACCATTCAGCATCGTCATTTCATTTTTCGACCGCATCCGGGCGGTTTCTTTTCGCGTACCGAAGCGAGTCGAAACTCGTTTCCGGCAGACGACAATATCATGGCGAGCGCTGTCAAGAAGCCTCCGGCAACAGGCCGCGAGACGCCCACGGGAACGCCTACGGAAACGCCCTCGCGACCGATTCCCAGGGCTTCCACGCCCTCGACAACCTCCAGCCCGAGCGGCGCCGGCGTCGCCCGGACTCTCTCGAACCGCAAGGGAAATCCCGTGTCCGCTCGCGCGGCCGCCCACCAGAGACGCGAGTCCATGCTGAGTAACAGCACCACCATCAACGGCAAGGGCGCCGGCTCGTCAGACATCGAGCGCGAAGAGGCCCTGCGTGCCGAGACAGTTGCCATAATAGATGACCTCAAAGAGCGGCTGGCTCAGGCCGAATCCGGCTTCGAGGCCTACAAGCGCCAGGCCGAAGTACTGCAGAGCAAGCTGGACGATGCGCTGAAGGAGCAAGCAAAGCTGGAGGAGAGGGTGCACGAGAGTGAGGAGCAGATCGAGGCTCTGACCAACGAGAAGCGCGATGCTCTTCGGCAGATACGCGAGATGGAAACCATCTACGAGGGTGAGCGGAGCGCAATGATGAAGGAGAAGGAGGAGATGGCAAACCGCGAGGAGGAAATGCAGGCCATCATCCAGAGGCTCAAGGATAGCCTGGCGCAGAGGAACCATGATGAAGACCGGCCAACAAGGCAATGTAAGGGGTCCTCCTTCAGTCATCCCCTCTCCGGACGTCCACTGACATGCCCACCTCTGAACAGCGGTGAACACCTCGCCAAGCATCGACAACGGCAGCTTCGCCCCACCGAGCTCGATCCATCGGAGCGACTCGCGCAACAATTCCAAGCTTCTGCTACAAAAGGACAAGCTAATCGAGTCGCTGAGGCTCGAGCTCGCCGAGGCGCAGAATAAACTCAAATCGCAAAACCAGGGCGGCGGCCGCCTTCAGGAGGTCGAGCGCCAGCTCAGAGAGGCGCGCGAGGCCAACGCGAGGCTGATGGAAGACAATGAGAGCTACCAACTCTTGCTGCAGGAGCGCACCCTCAAAGGGGATTTTGGCGCCAATGACCTCGCCTACTCGGGCGGCGCGTCGGCGAACCAGGACGCCCTGGCCGCCCTCGAGGGCAGGACCGGCGGCACCAGCCTGGCCGATGAGCTCTCGGGAGTCCACGACGAGCACGCGCACGAGCACGATCTCGAGACGCAACGGCGCCTGGAGGCCGAGCTGAGGTCGGTCAAGGAACAGAACAAGGCCCTGACGCTCTACATCAACAAGATCATAGAGCGGCTGCTGCAACACCAGGGCTTCGAGCACATCCTCGACCAGTCGAGCGATTTCAAGGGCGCGCCCGACACCAACAAGGACCTTCCGCCGCCTCCCCCGCCCAAGCCCGCCCCGGGGCCGTCCCTGCTCCAGCGCGCCAAGTCCATCGCCATCGGCGGCTCCAGCAGCGCCGCGCCCAAGCCCAAGCCCCGCCCCGTGACCATGACGTCCTCGGCCGGCCAGAACTCGGCCATCAGCAACCCGGAAACGGCCCCGAGCATCCCCATCGGCCTGGCCCGCTCGACGAGCACTCGCCGCGCCCGTCCCATGAGCGAGCAGTTCACGAGCGTCCCCGGCGCCGCCAGCATCGTCAATGCCATGTACAAGGGCCCCTCGACGACCGACGGCCCCCTCTCGCCCTCGCTCCGCTCCAGCCAGGCCTTCTTCCTCCCGCAAGGAGCGGGTAACCGCACAAGCGGCGGCGGCGGCAACTTCCCCGGCATGAAGTCCGAGACGAGCAGCACCAGCGGCGACTCGGCCTCCGTCTCGACCACGGGGGCCGGCGCCGACGGCGTGAGCACCCCGCCCAGCCAGGCCAGCCCGCCGCGGTCGACGCACCACCACGAGAAGACGACGACGTTCGCGGGCAACAAGCCGCGCCCGCTGAGGCTGGTGCAGGAGAAGGCCGAGGCCACCGCCAGCGCCAACCGGCGCCAGAGCTGGGTCGGCTGGGCGGCGAGCGCGTTCGTGGGCAAGAAGGACGACAGCGGCAGCAGTAATGGGGTCGGGGAGGCGATTAAGGAGTGAGGCATGATTTTTTTTTTTATTTTTTTTTTTTT